>NW_020947390.1:11628235-11677388 GCF_900497805.2 Vombatus ursinus | reverse complement strand
ACACACACACACACACACCCCTTCATCTTTCCCCTCCTTGCCTTTGCAATGGCTGTCCTGCATGGAATACACACCCTTCTCACCTCTGCCTTTTACAATCCTATTTTCCTTTAAGACTTAGCTTGAGCACCACCTTCTACATGCTTCTTTTTCTGATAAATTCCCCCTAACTGTGAGTGCTCTCCCTCTCAAAACTTCTTTGTATTCATTTTGTATGGGAACAGGGAGAGAATAGTCTCTGAAAAACTGTTTCCTTCCACCAGTTGATGTAGTCACAGAAAATAAGGGGCATGTAATGAGGTGTTAACCTAAGTCTAAAGATAGTCATGTCCTTTATAAAATGTGAATAAGTTTCTTGATTGAATTAGAAGAGAAACCTGGCTTAAACCAACATCTTTATACCATATTTCACAATAAATTCAAATTTTATATGTGACCTGAATGTTAAAGATCACATCATGAAAGAATTAGATGAGAAACAGATGATATACCTTTCACAGCTGTGAGTTGGAGAGGAATTCTTAACCAAACAAGAAGTTAAAAATATAAAATGCATAATTTTGATCATATGAAATTGAAAAGCTTTTGCACTAACAAAATTGATGCATCTGGGATAAGAAGGGAAGTGGTCAAAGGGTGAAAAATTATCAAATTTCTTTGATAAGGATTTAGGATCCTTGAATCCATTCAGGATCCTAGGATCCATACTAAATCCAAGACCATAAGCCATTTGCCAATAGATATGGTTTAAAAAAAAGAATCTAAACAAATGGTTCTGAAAAGAATTGTGAACTATCAATGAACTTACGAAATAAGTACTTTCAATCACTAAAAGAAATAAAAATATAATTGAAAACTAAAAATAAATTTTTAAAAAGAAACGAAAATCTAAATAACCCTGAGATTTCACCTTACACCCAGCAAATTAGCAAAGATGACCAAAGAAAAAGAAATCATTAATGTTAGAAGGGTTGTGGAAAGAGAGACACATTGATACATTGTTGGTAGAGCTATGCATTAGTACAATCAGTCTGGAAAGCAATTTGGAATAATGCAAATAAAGTAGCTAAAATATCCAAACTCTTTGACCTAGAAACTCTACTGCTAGGTATATACTCCAAAGACCTCAAAAACAAAAGGCTCCATATACACCAAAATAATTGTAGCAGCTTTGTTTGTTATAGCAAAGATATGGAAACAATGTAGATGCCCATTGATTTGGGGATTGGCTAAATACATTGTGGCACTTTAATGTAATAGGTTATTACTGTGCTGTAAGAAATGACAAATGTGATAGAGACAGAGAAGCACTGAAAAGATTTATATGAACTGCTGTGAATTAAGAAAGCCAAGAAAAAAATATACGCAATGATTACAAAATTGTAATTAGAGTGAACAACCACCATGAACAATTGAAAATTAATGTTGCGAAATCACAAAGAACAAGCTTTGCCACAAAGAAGGGGCATGAGAAGGTATCTCCCCAACTCCTTTCCGAAAGTGGGGGATGGGGGGATCTCCACAGGTAAGGAACATTGTATGTAATGTAAGATTTTTTCAATGAATTGATCCTTTTTGCTGAACTTTTTTTTCTCTTCCCCTTTTTCTTTAGAAAATGTGTTACATTTCTTTCTGGAATGGGAAAGGGGAAGGGATATGGGATGAAATTTAGGCCATATAAAAACAAAAGATATAGGTAACAATATTTGTTTAGTGATGGAAGCCTGCCCATTGACTAAATAGAAATTTGTCCATTCCTCTGGATAGCCCTAAAATTGAGACATCATAGTTGAAGAGTTCATTGGTTCAAGTGATTCCAGGACAAAAATAATTTTCTAGACTGTGACACTTGTCCCTGTATGGGCTGTGGGGGTAGGGGTGAGGTAGGGAATTTTCTTTCTGTCCCTTATCATAGGCTGTGATAGTTCATAGCAGAGCTATTTACCAAATAGGAAAACCGCTATCCAGCAATTCCATAAAGTTAAAGGTATATAGTTGATGGAGCAAAAATATAAAACTTCTTGTCAGACATGGCCACAGAAAGGTAATAATTAAGAAAGGAAGCAGTTTCAGGGAGCATGACCCCACCAGCAGCAAAGAGACAACCATAAATTCAAAGGAGAATTAGCCCTAGCAATCCAAAATTTACCTATGAAGAACATAATCTGGGAACCCGGATGAGCAATCCACCCTGTAGGAACCTTGCATCCAGGAAGAAGCTTCATGTGGTGCCTGTGAGAAAAGAAGACATTGAGGGCTTGAAATACCAAAGATGAGTTTCCTTAGCCATCATATTCCCTACCTGTCTGCCTCACTACCATTGTATTCTAAGTTTGGACCCACACTTCTCATGGGCACAGTGTATATTTGTGGAGGAGTGTGCCCCAAACATATAGAGGAAAGCTTTGTACTGCTCTTAACTGTACCATTATTCAGTTATTTCAATTGTATCTTACTCTTTGTAACTCCATTTTGGATTTTCTTGGCAAAGATACTGGAGAGGTTTGCCATTTCCTTCTCCAGCTCATTTTATAGATGAGGAAATTGAGGCAAACAGGGTTAAGTGACTTGCCCAGAGTCACACAGCTAGTAAGTGTCTGAGGCCAGATTTGAACTCACAAAGATGAGTGTTCCTAAGTCCAGGCCCCACACTCTATCCACTTTACCACTTTGCTGCCCCTATTATACCATTGCTTTGACCTAATTGTGTCTACTAGATGACCAGGTAGCCAAAATTTAACAATAATAGCCAGCACCTATATAGTGCTTTCAGGTTTGCAAAACCTTTTACATAACTCATTTGGTCCTTACTACAACTCAGTGAAGTAGGTGCCATTATTATCTCCATTTTACAGATGAGGAAACTGAGGTAGATATGTTATGTGACTATATAGGGTCACACAGCTACTAAGTATCTGAGGCAGGATTTAAACCCAGCCCTTTCTGACTCCAAATCAGTTCTCTATCCACTATGCCTCCTCACTGCCTCTGTTAGAAGGGAGCCCACTGGTGGGGGCTTGTGGGTTATACTTTTAGAAGTACAAACTCACAGGCACCCTAGAACTAGTTGGAAGTCAACATGTAAACTTGTGTGTGACAAGTTGAAGTATAGCCCAGAGAGGTTGCTACATATATCTATATATACATGTTATCTCTCCTGTTAGAATTGTACAAAGGAATTCCTCATGAGCAAAGACTGCTTCAGTTTTTAATTTGAATCCACAGTTGAAGCATCACCTGGAACATAGTAGGTACTTAATAAATGCATACTGGTTTATTGAGTAACTGACTGATTTCTCAACTTTCTCTCCCTTGGTAATTTCTCATCAACTACCAATAATAATAATAATTAGGGTAGCAGTAGAATTTATATAGTTCTTTAAGATTTGTAAAGCATTTTTACAAATATTATCTCAATCTTCACAAAAATCCTGGAAAGTAGGTACTATTACTATAATCATTTTGCAGATGAGAAAACTGAGGCAGATAGAGGTTAAATGACTTGCCCCAATTCACACATCTGGTAATTTTCTAAGACAGGATTTAAAGTCAGGTTTCCTGACTCTGAGGGCACTGTACCACCTAGCTGCCTCTCTGAGCTCAATCATCATCTCTGCAAATAACTCCCAAATCCATACACCTAGCCCTTGAGTCTCTTTTGAACTCCAGTTTCAAATCATTGACCACCTGATAAATATCTCCCCCTGGATATTCTATTATGTTCTTAAACTCAACCTATCTAAAACAGAACTTCTTATCTTCTTTCGAAAACTCATACCTATTCCAAACTTTCCTATTTTGATCAAGGCCCCCACTGTATTCCTAGTCACTCAGAGATATCCTTTGCTTTGCAATGTCAGAATAAGCCTGGACTCTTTCCTCTCCCTGAGGAGAAGCTTGCAAATGTTATCTCTTCTACCTCCATAATAACTCTGACATCCATCCCCTTATTTCTACTCCCATGACCACCATCCCAGGACAGGTCCTGATCACCCCTCAAGTGGATCATCAGAATAACCTCCTCACTGGATTCATGATTCCAGTCAAAATAATCATCCCAAAGGTCAGATCAGACCAGTCCACTCTCCTGATTAGAAACCTTCAGAGGTCCACAGCATCTCCAGACTAAAATGCAAATTGTGGCGCTATATGGCACAGTTATTGGAGCTCTGGGCCTGGAGTCAGGAAGACCTGAGTTCAAATCCAGCCTTAAATACTTACTAGCTTTACCAAGACCTTGAGAAAGTCACAAGCTCTGTCTGCCTCATTGTCCTCAAAAGTAAAACAAGGATAATTATAGCATCCTGCTCCCAGGTTGTTTTGAGGATTAAATGAGGTAATGTTTGTAAAGTGCTTAGCATAGTGCCTGGCACATAGTAGAAGCTTAATAAATGATTATTTCCCTTCCTTCCCCAAATTCCTTAGGCAGGCACTAACATATCTTTCTATCTTTAATTCATAGTGCCTCCCTTTAGATACTATAAACCATGTTTTGTCACACTTTTTTGTACTCAAGTATGCCACCACAACCAAGTTCTTCCTCCACAATATCTCTGACATCCATTCCCTTGTTTCCACTCCCATGACCACCATCAGAAACATCAGAAAAGTCCCCTCATCATCTAATGATTCACATCAAAATAACACTCCCAATGGTCAGATCTGACCAACTTAACCTGTACTTAACATCTCAACTACTTAGAATCATTACTTCAAGGTTCAGCTCATTTACCAATTCTTCCATAAAACTTTCCAAGTTACCCCCTCCCCCATCTCTCATCTCAGATTACCTTGTATTTGGTTATCTGTGTACTTTATGCATTTTCCTGATAAAATGTAAACCTCCTTGAGGGCAGGGAATCTAATTTTTATCTTTGTATACCAAGTACCTAATATGGTGCCTTTTATGTAGTAGGTGCTTAATGAATATTTGTTGAATTGAACTGTTTGGGCCTTAAATCTTAGGTTATAAAATTTATACTTTATCCTGAAGCCAATGGGAAATCATTGAAGGTTTTCAGGCTGCAAAATAGCATGAAGGAAGCAGCATCTGAGGAAAATCACTTCAGCAACTGTGTGTCAGAAGTATCAAATAAGGAAGAGACTGGAGGCACAAAGAATAGTTAGGAGGCTAGTGTATCATTTGTGTGGGATTGAACTATAGCAAAAGTGGTTATGAACAGAGAAAAAAGAAGATGTAAATAAAAGACAGTCCAAAGGAAAAATTAAAAATCCTGCCCTAGCAAGAACCGTATATAGTTGAATTTCTGTCAGAGATGGCTTATGTGTATGTGTGTGTGTGTGTGTGTGTGTGTGTGTGTGTGTGTGTGTGTGTGTGTATCTAGTACAAAGATAAAAGACTCTGGAGGTAAAATTCAGAATCAAGAACTTCTCAGGCCTTCCTAATCTCCAGGTGGGAGAGGAGGTCTAAGGCAGTGGAGACCTCCCTCTGAGACAGAAGCAAGCTATGGAATCTGCAGATTCAATTTCTTGGACCTCTAAGGTCCATTTTAGAAGTTAGAGGATGAAAGATGCTTCCCCTATATTAACAGTACACAGGGTTTTATCCATTTCCTGCACAGAGGCAAGGACTTTGTTTTGGCCTTCCTTTGTGTCACCAGACCTTAGCACAGCAACTGGCACATGGAACTATGCTACCCACTGGGCTACATATATATGACAGTCCTGGCTTCAAGAAGTTTGTCCTCCACTGGGGAGATGCAACATGGGAGCAGGACAATAGAGTTACACAACAACCAGCCAATTAGAAGAATTTCTGAGGCTCAGAGCTGCTTGCCATACCAGTGATCCTTTGCAAAGAGAACTAGATGAACCTGGAAATGACTGCAGAGGCCAAGCAAGCCTTGAACTGTTCAAGGTGGTCTTGAGCAGCAATTGCAGACCTGGGACTTTCCAAACACCTTACTCCCTGGCTTATTGTATCTACAGATGTCTTTTCCCTTCAACCCCTCCCCCCCTCCAAAAACCTCTAGAAGCTATATTATCTCACCCTCTTTTCTCTCCCCTTTGAGCAGATGAGAACTCTCTCTTCATCTTTGCTCCTTTGTAGGATTTTATATCTCCTATAATTCTTTTTCTCAGATGACAAATGCATTTACTTGGTGAAAAAAAAAAAAAAGAATTTGTCAGAAACCAAGGTCCTTGAGCACAGCTCCCCAATGACAGAAATTTATCAAGTGAATGGTAGCATCTCAAGCCCACTCACATCGAGAATCTCAAATGTCATGTGTAGTAAACATAAAGCATAGGCAAGTTATATCTATCGTTGATGGTCAGACTATCCCTCCAATATTATGTTCAGTTCCTAAGTGCCACATTGTAAAAAGGACGTCGACAAGATAAACTGCTGCAGAGCCTGGGATAGGGATGGGTATGCCATACGTGTATCTATTGAAGCAACTGGAGATGTTTAGTTTAAAGAAGAGAAGAACTAAGAGGAAATTACAACAGTCTTACAAGTACTGAAAGGCTGGGTTCTGGTGAGGAAAAGGGATTAGAGTTGTTTGCTTTGCCCCAGATGGCAAAACTAAGCAATGGGTTAAAATTTCAGGAAGACAGATTTTAGCCTGATAGAACAAAACATTTACTTAGAATTAGAGCTATCTGAAAGTAAAATGAGATACTTCATGGGACTGGCCATTTTCCTTCACAGGAGATTTTCAGACAAAACCTGGATGACCTTGGATGACCAGGAATAGATTAAACTACATGTCTCACACACACACACACACACACGCACGCACGCACACACACACACACACCACCTTCCAAATCTGAAATTCAGTTATTCAGTGCTTCTAAAATTATGTTTCAACTCTCACAAGCTGTCATCTATAAAGTACAGTCCTTAGGCCCTGCTTGGCCCCAGCCTTCTGCTCCTTGTTCCCAACCCAAATTTCCATCTTCACTGTAATCTTTGTTTTTCAGTAACAATGTCATCACTAACTTCCAGATGCCTCAGAAACACTCTGGCCATCCTTCACAAAATCCTATTCAGATCTTTCATCATGGAACAGAGGTGAACTGGGGTCTTGAAAGCTCTTTCAGCAAAAAAAACCAAGCCCTCACAAGTTCTACTAAGGTGGAAAGGATTCAAGTATCATTCCAGAAACAGATTATATTTGCTTTCCAAGGACCAGCCTAGCTATTTAGAGAGAGAGATGCATAACCTGTAATAGGCTGGCTACTTGAGGATGAATTTGTTGGCCATGGCAAATCATGAAACAAAGAAAAATATATAATGGCCTCAGTCCTATAAAACTTCCTTATTTTTTTTTTCAAAGATGGAGGCAGAGTGGCAAATGAGAGCAAGAGGATACCAAGAATCACAGCTTTTAGACAAACTCTAAGCATTAACTTTTCTCTTGATACCGTAAATGTGAGCTATTTGTTCAAATATGCAAAGGGACCATAATACTGAAGGAACAGAATCAAATCACTGCTGACATTCTCACCATGAGTAAGACCAGAAGACAGAGGGAAGGTGTGAATAAAGGGAAAGATGGCTCCCAGTTTCTCCTTAGAGACACAAAGGAGCGCTGGATATGCTCCTAGAAGAACTGGAAATGGCCTTAAAGAAAACAGATGGGAAAAAGGAATGGACTAGATGAGTAGGGGGTAGGCCCACACTAGAGACAATATAAGTTTGCAAGGTATCTAAAGGAAGGAAAAGCACCAAAGACTCGTGTAACTATTAGTCATGCTATGTTCTCCTTACCTATTCTAATTTTTTTTTTGCCTTGAGGCCCAATATAATGATAATTTGGTGGCAGAGAAAGTGAACTAGCAGAGACTGGTAATAACATACCCATGTTCTACCCTCTTCCTCCCCACCCCAGGGACAAAAAAAAACTTCATAATAAGGGGAGAGAAATGAAAATTGTATGTAGGAGTCCAGAATTGTTTTTTCTCCCCTTCTTTTTTCCCCTCTAGAGAGACTTCTTTAATGCATTCCATCTGGTGAAATTAACAGAGATAGAGAGACAGAAAGAAATAGAGACGTGGAGACCCTTCTGGCTTTTGCCGTTTTATCCTTGAAACTGAGTTCAAGTTGGAGGGTGAAGGGAGAAGCTGTTTGCAGTTACAGTTTGCTGCTGCTGTTGCCATCCACCCTAAAGAACCAGGAAGGGAAAGCTGAAATCAGACCATGAGTCAGAATGGAATTAGTCATCTGGAAATTAATGTGTGGAGAGGTGAATTCCCAATAGGTGGCAATAAAGGAAGCTTCCAAAAACCTTAGTGGTTGGTGAGGAGGCTGAGAAATAGCTATAACCCACAGCACTTCCGCCCCCATAACTTATCCTTTGTTTTCATTGTTCTAGGTCTTGGAGTAGGCCCTGAACCCCAGCCCTCACCCCTGCATCCCTTTCCTATGACCTGTAGCTAAGGGAGGAGGCTATGGAATATGGTCAGGCAGAGGGTCCATGGAAGAGCCTTTTCCATTGCCTTTTATCTTAAATTAACTATATAGCAACAGAAAGTTGATTATTCCTACAACAGAAAGAGATTTGATAAAGATTGAGCAGGGAAAGCTCCCAGAAATGGAGGTTTCTGGAACTATAGATATAATAATAATCTATTATCTATATAGTATTTTAAGGTTTACAAAGTACTTTTGAAATATGATGTTATTTTATCCTCACAACAACCCTGGGAGGTAGTTACTATTATTATCCTCATTTTGCAGATGAAGACATTGAAGTAGACAGAGGTTAAGTGACTTGCCCAGTCACACAGCTAGTGAATATCATGTGTCTAAGGCTGGATTTGAACTCAAGTCCTCCTGACTCCAGGGCCAGTGCTCTATCCATTGCACCACCTAGCTGCCCTAATTTTATTCCTTTTTGATCCCCATTCTTCTTCTCTCCAACCACCTTGTCACTAGGACTAGAAACCATATTCCCAAGAACTTAATCCTTCACTCACCCCTCTTGGGGGCTCTCATTTTATGATCACAAAAAATATTTCTATATAAACTCCTTGACTAGAATTCAGAGCCTGGTCAATAACGGTTTCTTTCTTTCCAGGACATTGAAGCCACATGGCTTAGTTGGGATAGGAAGCTCGGGCATTTGAACTAAAGGCAATCTCTTGCATAGACATCAGAGAGACCTTTATAAGACCACTGCCTTAATAACTGAATGGGTGTTGCCTCAGATTAACTGAGACCTAGGAAAGACCTTAGCTTAAAAAGGTCAAGGTCTCCCATTGCATCTGGGGCCATCTCCAGTCATCTTGATCTATGTCTAACCACTGGATCCAGATACCTCTGGAGGAGAGAGTATGGTTGATAACTTTGCACAGCCCTGCCTCACTTAAATACACTTGCAAGTCAAGATCTCACCTACCTTCCTGATATCATTGGTTCTCTTTGAGAACAAAGGACAAACAACAACAACAACAATAAGACTAGTAGGCTAATTACCTACAAAGCACCAGTCAGTAGATAAATTATATATTACACTCCCTCATTCATTAATTTTAGTAACACACAGTCTTCCTATAGGATTAAGGAAAACAGGCATGTGCCAGAGTGGACTGTAACTGATATTGCAGCAACTCAAGGGTCATGTAGAATACTGGCTAGGTACACACACAGAACAATCATGTGGTGGAAAAATTCTCAGATTTTATTATCAAATTTCTCCTCCCCCTAAAAAGTGGTCAGCATCATTAACCCAACTTTCTCATCTCATCTCTAAAATTGTAATGAAAGTAATCTATGCATTTATTAATGATATTCTTGATGAGGATATTAGAAGGGAGCAGGAAGGCTCTCACAAGCTATACTCCTTCAGAGACCACATCTCATCATCACACAAATGACTAAAAGATGTATACACTACAAGATCCCAGATCCCACAGTGCTTACTGTTTGCTGATTATTACAAACAAAAAGATTCAATAGAACAAAATATATCCTTAAAGGCTCTTCTCCAATTAAGTGTTTTTCTTGCATATGTCAAAATTATACTGAATTATACAAAATTATAAAAAATTCCCTGAAAGTCATAAGAAGAGATAACCTTACTTGACAACCCTCTATTCATTAATACCAAGCAAGACGTAGAGCAGGGAGACATAAGAGAAGTATTCACCACTGTCTAGGTGGAATAAGCTCTATTACACAGTTTAAGGAAAATAGGGATAGAGCAAAGGTTCTTAAGCTTTTGTATGCCATTGATCCCATTGGGAGTTGGATGAAATCTATGGATCCCTTCTCAGAATCATGTTTTTAAATGCATAAGATACATTGGATTGCAAAGGACATTTATTATATTGAAATATAGTTTTAAAAAATATTTTCTAGTTCTCAGATACCAAATTAAGAAGCCCTGCTATAGATGGTTACGACCTCTAGACCAGTGGTGTCAAACTCAAATAGAAACTGGGCCACTCATCCACACATAAGGATGCCTGCAAGCCACGATTGACTTAGTTTTCAAATGTGATGTTATCTAGGTTCAATTGCACTTTTATTTATTTTGTTAAAAATTTCCCAGTTATATTTTAATCTGGTTCTGGCTGCAATAGGGAGCATGGGCCATGTTTCATTCCTCTAGTCTGGATATTCTTATTTGTAGGTGACACTGTGCTGATTGGATTCTATCAAATCTGGAATATCACAGAACCTCCTCAATGAGAGTCATAATCATTCTAAAAGTTTGGTTTAACAGTCCAGGATGGAAAAGCCAAGTGGATAAAGAATGCTTATTATCTAAGCAGCAATATATAGTTGGATAAACAACCTTATGCATATTCCATTATCATATAAGTATATATACATATACATGTACATATGTATATGCATACATATTTGTGTATATTATGCATATGTGCCTATATGTGTCTATACACACACCCAAGGAGCAGCTAGGTGGCACAGCGGGTAGAGTGTCAGGCTTAGAGTCAGGAAGACTTATCTTTGAGAGTTTAAATCTGGCCTCAAACACTTACTAGCTGTGTGACCTTGGGCAAGTCATTTAACCCTGTTTGCATCAGTTCCTCATAATTGAAATAACCTAGAGAAGGAAATGGCAAACCACCCCATTATCTTTGTCAAGAAAACTCCAAATAGGGTCACAAGGAGTCAGACATAACTGACTGAAATAAATGAACAACAACAACAACAACAACAACACACACACACACACACACACACACACACACACACACATGCACGCACTTAGACATTATAAAGTGCCAATAACTTGATCCCAGAATTAAAGACAGGGAAGGGAATATGCTAGACAGACTTTGAGAATCTTCTCTATATTCACATAACTACCATCTCACTTTTCACCTCTCAATTAAACTATTGCAATGGCCTCTTCCTCGGTCTCCCTGCCTCAAGTTTCTCCCTACTTCAGTCCATCTCCCACACCACTGCAAAAGTTATTTCCTAAAGTACAGCTCTAACCATGTCGCTTCCCTGCTCAGGAAGCTCTAGTGGCTTGCTATTGCCAATAGAGTATAATACTGATTCCTCTGCTAAGCCTTTAAAACCCTTCACAACTTGGCCCCATCCTATCTTTCTGAATGCGGTTGGATGTTTCTCTCTCTTCTGCATTCCAGGCCTTTTCTCTGTTCCTCACACCCACCTTTGTACTAACTGTCTCCATGCCTGGAATGCACTTCCTCCTCACATCCATCTCATAGAATCCCTCTCTTCCTTCAAAATGCATTTCAAGTACTACTTTTGACATGAAAAGACTTTCCTAATCCCCTCAACTGCTAGCATCCTCCCTTCCAAACTACCCTCTATTTAACCACTTCGCATTTTTGTGTTTACTCTATTAATATCTATTCTATGTATACTTGTATAGATATGAATATAAGTATAGAAGATATGGATATGCATATGCATTTTGGTTATAAATATGGATGTGGATATCCTTGTTGTCTCCCCTATTCAAATGTAAACTATTCACAAGTGAGAACTTTTTTTTATTCTCTGTACATGTATGCCCAACATCTTGCACCCAATAGCCACTGAATAAAATGCATATAGAATGATTTGGAAACCAAAGAGTGGTTTTAAATAGTCAAGCTCATCCCTAAAACAAAGGGTCATTTTTGAATACTAATATTCTTCAGTTGTTATTTTATACCTGCAAGTCCTAGATGATTATAGTCTCTGAAGAACTAAAAATGAGTATAATCCAAAGGGCAAAGGAAAGGCCTCTGGTAGGTGTGAGAAGATGGCAACACATTACAGATGAAGAACTCTAGAGGAGGAACTACATAAAGGAGGACATCAAAGAAATGTAAAAGCAGGAGAACAACACCAAAAAAAAAAAAAGATAGGCTGGTTACTTGAAAAGAGCCAAGGATGCTGGATGGAAAGTCCATGGGCTCACTTGCATCTTTGTGGTGTCAATAGAAGAAGTGAGGAAGGCCCCCAGAGAGTTGGTGGGCTTTGGTGGATTTATGGGATAGCACGGGTCACACAAAATGGGCTGTCCTGATGGATTGTGATTAGAGGAAATCCCAGCACTGATGAGATCCCAGGCACTTTGGGTGTATCCTGCAATGGGAAATTTCTGTCCTCATGGTTTGGATAGTATTAGGTTGATTTCAGAAAATGCCAAGAGTTAGGCCCTTAAATAAAGTGACTGAACTTTATTATTGTTTCCAAAGAATTCTAACTTCAAGGTCACACAGCAGCTTTCAATCATCAGAACTCAAAGGGGTACAAAGCACTGAGGAGGAACTTGTGGCAAACAAAATTGCCATATGATGAACCACAGCACCCCCTAGGACACATACCCAAAAAGTAGTTTTTAAAAATGCCGAGGAACAACTTAGAATCGGAGACTAACATGACTTTAGAATTGGAAGGGACCTTGGTGATCATTTACCCCAAAGTCTTCAAGTCAAGAGCAAGTGGGCTGTAGGATGTTCTACCCTGTGGAAGTCAGGGTCTGCAATGCCTCACAGTCAAAAGCAGAAAGACTTTACCTACTTGGAGTTGCCTGAATTCCTCACCCCTCCATCTGACGGTTGCTTGTGGCAAAGAGAAAGTTTTCCTTATTCTGATCTGGCTGTTAAGGACACAGAAGTTTAACCACCAGAGCTGGAGCATAGGTTAAAGTTCTTGTTGCTGAGAAACATGCAGCATGGAAGTAAAGGAATATAAAAGTCAGGAAGTATATCGATCTTAGGGTTCAACCATACCTTTATTCTCATTTGCTATCTCTTTCTTGGTGGTTCCAGCCTAATGGATCCTTTGTCTTGGTGAAAGAGGCATCTAGAAACAAATCACAGCATGAAAGCTTGAGTTCATACCTGGGTTTTTTTGCTCAGCACAAGAGCTGTCAATTGGCTAAAAATCTGTCAAAGAAACCAATCGTTGCTAGCAAATCTACAAGCTGCCTCATATTTATTCAGCATGTTTTAGCATTTGAGTTATGGCACCATCAAAACATGATGCTAAGAAATGACAAGAGGCAGAAAAACATGGCAAGAACTATATGAACTGATGCAAAGTGAAGTGATGAGAACAGGGAGATCATTGTGCACAGGGACAGCAAGATTGTAATGATGACCATCAGTGAAAGACTGATCAATACAATAAACCAAGACAATTTCAAAGGACTCATGATGATAAAATACTATCCACCTCCAGAAAGAGAACTGATGAACTCTAAGTGCAAATTGAATATAATTTTTTC
Organism: Vombatus ursinus; assembly: GCF_900497805.2. Lineage (NCBI taxonomy): Eukaryota > Metazoa > Chordata > Mammalia > Diprotodontia > Vombatidae > Vombatus > Vombatus ursinus. Next base: position 11,663,694 of record NW_020947390.1, on the reverse strand, counting down.
TCTTTAATTTTCTTGATTTTTTTTGAAACATGGCTAATATGGAAATATGTTTTGCATGATTTCACATTTATCATCTTGCTTGCCTTCTCAGTGAATGTGGGAGGGAGTAGGAGGAAGGGAGAGAATTTGGAACTCAAAATTTAAAAAGAAAAGAATTTTTAAAATAAATAGTATTTTTTTAAAAGAAATATTGTGCTAAGCTAGATGGAGAATGAGGGCAGTGGGAGTCATGGTCTAGTGACAATGAACTGAGAAAGATCTCAGTGATGTGTGCCAAGCACTATATGAATTGCTAGGTTCAAAGAAAGGCAATAACATCCCCTGATCTCAGAGTTCACATTCTAATGAGGGAGACAACATATAAATAAATTGGTACAAATGAGATAAATACTGAATAACCGGAAAGTAGCCATAGAGAGGAAAACACTTGAAAATAGGGAGTGAGGGGGCTGGGAAAGACCCTCTTGGAGAAGTGGCACTTAAAGTGATTCTTAAAGAAAGCCAGGCATTGGGGGCAGTTAGGTGGCACAGTTAATAGAGCACTGGTCCTGGAGTCAGGAGGATCTGAGTTCAAATCCAGCCTCAGACACATGCTACTTACTAGTTGTGTGACCCTAAGCAGGTCACTTAACCCCGACTGCCTCAGAAAAAGAAAAAAAGAAGCCAAGCATTCAATAAGGCAGTGGTGAGAAAGCAGAGCATTCCAGGCATGAGGACAGCCAGTGCTAAGACATGGTAATGAGAGACAGTGCATGCTGTGTGAGGAACAGTGGGAAGACCAGTATGGCTGGACGTAGGATACATTGTGGAGAATAATGTGGGAGAAGCCTGGAAAGGTAGATCAGAGCCAACTTGTGAAAAATCTTGAATGCCAAACAGGAGAATTCCTACTTGATCCTTAAGATAATAGCAATACTATCATATTGGAAGTCATATAATGACTTCGTTTTTGTTGTTGTTTTAATTGTGGTAACCCTCTTTGCTCCCTGTGCAACTTTGGCCTTCTCCTGCTCTATAAAGGAAGAGGTTTCAACTAGGTAATCTCCAAATCCTCTTTCAGCTACAAATCCTATTCATCTATCAACTGGCCCAGAAATGTTGTTTTAATAGGCCTCATCTTAAGCAACATTTTTTCTATCCCTTAGAAGAAATCGATTCCTATTGCTTCCAGGATAAAATATCAATTTCTCATTTTCGTATTCAAGACATTATGCTCACAAACTTTTGGACCAGAGTCCAGCCACACTGGCCTACTTGCCCAATGCCCTAGGCACAATGTACCATCTTCTGCTTCCGTGGCCTTGAACATTCTGTCTCCCGTGCCTGGAATGCTTTCCTTCCTCCCTTCAGCCTCTTAGAACCCCTAGCTTCTTCCTAGTGCCACATGCAACACAAGGTCTCTCCTACTTCTCCTAAGTTGCTGGTGTCCTCCTCTGTCCCATGGTGCTCTACTCTGATTTTCCTTTGTATATATTTTGTATTTATTTATCTATGGATGGGTTGCTCTGTCCCCACAGTTTCATTTTATCTTTATAATCCTATCACCTTGTAAGGTGCTTGACACATAATAGGTACTTTTAAAATGCTTGTTGAATAAATTAATTAATTGTCCACTGATCATTCACCATATAAACCCAAGATAGGTGCCTCAATAATAATTCAAAAAGTCAAAAAATGACTGTCTAACTTCTAATCACTGGGCCACCTTGGGCTTTCCCTAAGTATCTCCGTAGGTATCATCTGAAACCATATGCTAGGTTAGCTATTAACAATATGTTGGTGGTGTTTTGACAGCCTGTTCTTTCGCCTAGCATCCTGTATCTGGTGACAGGATTGACTGCTCTCTAAAAGGCCAACCACTCAGAGTATGTGGCAGCAACTGGGGAAAAGAAAATGACCTTTAAAATGAGTGTATCTGCCAGCAAATTCAGCTGACTTAGCCACTCTGCTGAATCCCCCCCCCCACCATCTGGTTACTGAGCTCTCTGGGTTTGTGCAATACACTAACTCCAGGCAAACTGGGTTAATTCAGGGTCCCCCAGCATCACAGCAGCCTTTGTCCTTTCTTACCCCTCATTCAGCCAGGGAGTAGCCTTGTAATGTCTTCAAAATGCAGAAGGATTTAGATAATAACTACAGAGGTCAGAATGAAGTTATTGGCAGGTTGGACAATGTGCCATCATTGAGGCGAAATAGAACCTGCCCATTTTCTTTAAAGTATTAACTAATTGATTTAAATTTGCTAATGTCTTTTGTTTTGTTTTGTTTTAATTTCAATCAATTCTGGATAAATCCCTTCTGCCCTCGCTGCCACCATCAGTGGGACTTCCCTTATAACCAAGAAAAACAATTAAGTAAAATCAACTGACATAGCAACCCAAGCTGAGAGTGTATATAATATTCAACACCCATAGTCCTCCTCCTTTCAAAAAAATTGAAGGAGGTATTCTCCTTTTCTTTACTAGAGACTAGAGAGTCCATCTAATCCAAACCTGATTATTGCGCAGTCTTACTGAGAGGCTGCTGTCAACACACAAGGAACACCAGGAGAGACTATGATGAAACTGAATAAATGTCTTCATTTGAAAATCAAAAAGGAATATAACTAAAAGTAATGTCCTCCAAACTTGGACAGGGACAGGAAACTCCATGACCTGTTAAGAGGCAAAAAATGGACAACAGCTTTGAGAAGAGCTCTTCCCTTAAGAGAATTACTAAACCTTCACTATGGCACATCTGATTTGTTTATGAGTCCAACAGGGATAGACAAGTAATAAAAATACCCAGGCTCCAGGGGCCCATTAATCAGGGTCTGTTTCTATTTAGATAGCTCCATCCTTTCACTGTGAAGTGCAGGATGTTGACCAAGGAGTCATCAGCCAGGGAATCAGAGGAAAGCACAGTGGCTGGATTAAAACTCCATCCTTGGATCCCTCCAGAGCTATTTATAAAGTGCTGTCCTGAAGAGAAAAAGGCCGCACATGTTCAGCTGGAATACCTCGCACATTTATTCCAAAGTCTGAACCCATACATATCTATAAATAAGGTTATGGTTAAAGACCAAATAAGGGAAACCTCTGTAGAAAGGGGAGAATAATTAGCACATTGATTGTACCATAGCATGCTTATAGGCCCCCTGTGAAAGACAATTATTTGTTAGCTTTAAATATGACCAGCTGCCTTGATTTCAGCTCTCTTTATGTAAAATATTCAGGGAGCTCCCCATAGAAAAGTCCATAGAAAGCTAGAACTAGAAAGGGCCTTCTAGGTCAACCTTCCCAAGTGGTTTACTTTACAGATGAGGAAACTGAGCCCTGAGGGGTATTGTGATTTTTCCAAGGTCATGCAACTAGTGGGGAGCAGTTCTAGAAAGAGTATCCAGAATGCCAGACTCCCAAGGAGGCTAGAGCTTTTCTCTACCCCTTTCCTGACCAATATTTATGAAATTCAAGTGCGTTGAATTTCATACAGCCACATACTACTAATTAACTACAAGACCCTCATTGATTTGCAAGCTCCCTAAGGGTGTGATTCTTGTCTTGGTCTTCATGGTATATTCCATAATACCTAATGCAGTACCTTACACCTAGTAAGCCTTTAATAAATGTTTGTTGAATGGCAAGCTGAGGGAAGGAAGGAATTAAAATGAGCAAAGATTTTTGATTCAAAACAATGAGAAGCAACTGTGGCATGGTGGGAAGGACACTGAAAAATGGGGTGCTTCAGTGGTCCCAACTTTGCCACTAACCCTCTTTGCTGAAATGTGATCTGCGACAAGCTTCCTGGCCTCAGTTCCTTCATCTGCAAAGTGAAGGTATAGAAATGGATGATCTCCAAGTTCCCTGTTAGTAAGTCAGTAAGCTGTGAGAAATGAGAGTTTATAAAATAAATGTGCTTGGAAAAGGGGAAGGGAAAAGCATGTATTAAGCGACTATTATGTACCAGGCACTGTGATGAATACTTTACAAATATTATCTCTTTTGATCCTCACAATAACCCTGAAAGGCAAGTACCATAATTATACCCATTTTACAGTTGAGGATATTGAAGCAGATAGAGGTTATTATTATTATTATTATTATTATTATTATTACTACTATTACATGTATTGTTATTATTAATAATAATGGTAGGAGTGTAGTTGTTTTCCTTCATTTTTTTGAAGAGGACCAATGACATCACAGGGTGATGTCTTGACTACTGCATGAATTGGATTTAAATGAGTCAAGAGCCCCACAAAGTCATCAGCCTTGCCGTTCTCTTCAAGAGTCATAGAAATCCAGTGGCAAGACAAAAGTCAAGATGAATGGAGACAGCCCATGACAGTGGGTGACCTTGGCATCTTCAGTGTCAGACCAAGCTCTGAGCTGTCTGTGGTGCCTGCTTCAGCTACCTTCACGGCCATTGGAACAAACTAATCTCACCTGCCCACTTCACTAGAGGAAGTCTTCATATTCTTGGGGTACACAACCCCCTTACAAACCCATCAATTGCCCTCAACCTGGTTCAGCCAATCTGCTAAGATGGTTTACCAGTCTCTGTTCATGCTATGGCTTTTTGGAGCCACAGGTGAGAGATGAATGCCAGGTGGATAGCAAAGGTGGATGAGCAGCCTGGAAAGGGTTCGGCAAGCCCTCACACCAGAGGTGCTAGTCCTCCTTGAATATCCATACACCCTGGTAGTGTAGTAGCTAGCATTTATATAGTACCTACTATGTGCCAGGCACTGGGCTAAGCACTTTACAAATATTATCTCATTTGATCCTCACAACAACCCTGGGAGGTGAGTGCTATAATTATCCCCATTTTACAGTTAAGAAAGCTGAGGCAGATAAGTTAGGTGACTTGTTCAAGGTCACACAATTAGTAAGTTTCTGAGATCACATTTGATCTGAGGTCTTCCTGACTCTGGGCTCAGGGCACCATCCACTAAACCACCTAGTGGACTTAGCATATGCTACCTTGTGTTGGGGTTCGTGTTTTATGTGTTGTTAGGGTGTCTCACTTGCTCATAAGCCCCTTGAGGATAGGGATCATCAAAGAGGATTGTCCTAATCCTCTTCGTGCTGTGAACACAACATTCATTCAAAAATGTTTCTTGAAGGTGATAAATGTGACCCAGTGTCTCCTTAAGGATTGCTTAGGAGAAACTATGAAACTATGTAAATGATGCCATCAGAAAGTTGTGGGATCAGAAAAAGGAGATGAGTTGGTTACATAGCAAGAGTGAGGGAGAGCTGACAGCCCACTAGTTCCAATATTGCACCATTGAAGATCCATTGATGCCTTTCAGTACCAGGGGAACTGGAGAAAGGTCCTAGGCATGCTACATGCCCTCCCCTCCCCACCTTCCTCCACTGTAGAGGATGCGCAGGAGGGTAAAACAAGAGTTATCCTGGGGGCAGCTAGGTGGCGCAGTGGATAGAGCACCAGTCCTGGAGTCAGGAGGACCTGAGTTCAAAACCAGTCTCAGACCAGACACTTGACACTTACTAGCTGTGTGACCCTGGGCAAGTCACTTAACCCCAATTGCCTTGCAAAAAAAAAAAGAGTTATCCTGGATGAGAAGGCAGGGATTAGGATTACAATCTGTACCACTGGAGTGAATATAGTAGAATATCCAAGTGGGCCAAAGAAAGACCTGTTATATACGTGTGGCCACAAAAGCATATATGCATTGATATGCATGTGTCGTTTTAGCAGACACCTGAACAAAAGTTGCTGGGTCACTCTGCAAACTCCAAATCCTAAAATTCTAGCTACTGCTTTTTGTTTGTTTGCTTGGTTCATTTTTGCTTTACAATTTTTATCACTTCCTAATATTCCATACTCTCAATAAAAACTTTCCTTGTAGCAAATTAGTGTCTGGCAAAGTATTTCTCATCCTGTCCCCTTAGTCTGTTACCTTCAAAGAAAAGAAATATGTTTACGTTTAGTCTTTTGGAGTCAAAAATTACCTAAATTCTGATGTCTTTTAGTGTAGTTTTCCTTCACTTCATTATGTCTATTCTCTTGATTTGACTTACAGTACTCTAAATCAGTTCAAACAAATCTCCATCACTTTTCTGAGGTCTTGGTATTCATCATTTCTCATGGTGCAATAATATCCCATAATATTTATGTGCTACAAAATCAGTCATTCCTTAATCAATGGGAATTTGTTATAGTTTTTTTTTCTACCACAAAAGTACTGTTATCTATATATGAACCATTCCCTCTTTCTTTGACCACTTTGGCATATATGCCCAGTAGTGGCATCATGAAGTCAAAGGATCATTTTTCTAATGTAGTTCTAAATTGCGTCCCAGAATAATTGAACCCTAGTTATTTTTAAGACTACCAATTTGAGAATCAGGGATGAATCTTGGGATATGAGACAGGCCTTGAATGATGTTACCCTGGGAAGGCCCATCTGATGCTAGGGTTAGTAGGTCAGGAGGGATCTAAATAGATGGATGGTTCCTAGAAGTGTTTCTGAGATGCTGATCTACTCTTGTGGTCCAAGATGAACCAGGTCTCTCATACTTTCTTCTTCCTCTGTCCATAATATGAATGAACCACTTTTCTGAGGTTCTCTAGATTAGAAGAGTGATGTCTAAGGACAGCTCTTTATCAGATCACATCTTTCCTGGATGTCTTTTTCGAGAACTATAAGGGGCAGCTAGGTGGTACAGTGGATAAAGGACCAGCCCTGGAGTCAGGAGGACCTGAGTTCAAATTTGGCCTAAGACACTTGACACTTACTAGCTATGTGACCCTGGGCAAGTCACTTAACCTCGATTGCCTTGCAAAACAAAACAAAACAAGAACTATAACCTCATTGCAGCTATGGAAGCTGATAGCCTTACAATCAATCCCCTGGTTTCCAGAATCAGGCTTGGAGGGAAGAAACTGCCCAGAGGGCTATCATACACCAATACATAAATTGTAAACCCTATTACCAAACTGATAAGAAACTATGAACTTGGTGCCCTTTGACTGCCCATAATATGAAACAATGGAGAAAAGAGGGAACAAAGAGGAAATGGATACTGACACAGTCATAGGTACGTACGTAATATTTCATTTGGGTATGTACTGAGGGGATTTTCTTTTTTTTTTTAAGGAAACTGGTTTTTGACTATTCAATTGTAAAAGGCAATATTTTTATTTATTAAATTGAAAAAACAAAAACTTAACTAGACTAGTTTTTTAGTTCACAACCAATTTTTACTTTAAAAATATAGACCTTACAAAAAGCTCCTTATAATCAAACCTTTTTCCTTACCCTAAACTATAGAACAACCTTTTCAACCTTATCTTATTCGACTCAAAAAGGCATGTTTCCAGTCCTGCTCCCTAGCCTAACACTTTGCCACAAAAGGTCACAGAGGACTTTAAGGACTGGTGACAAGAAACAAATTCATTCTTCTTAAATTAAAATTTTAACTTTTCTCACCTTCTTTTCCTGTACAAACCAGAATCCACAGACAACTTCCAGTGGTAAGCCGCTGACAACAAAATAGCTGGAAGAATAAAAAGAGAAAAAAAATTCTAGGTGACTTTCCCCTGACCTAGTTATAGGCAAGTTAGAGTATGCAAAAGACATATGAGATCAGATTGGAGAGATAGGATTGGGTTTAGTAGGCATTTAATAACATTAGTGGGATGGATGGTTGGATGGATGGTTGGTTGGATAAATGAAGCCTAGATTATGTTACTTTTTTTTGGCTGCTATGTCATATTGTGGATTCGTATTGAGTTTGTGTGCAATTAAAACCCTTATCCTTTTAATAAACTGCTGTCTGGCCACATCTTCATCATTCCTGTACTATACAGGTGATTTTTCAGTATCTTAGTATATATGAGAACTTTACCTGTTTTCTTTATTAAATTTCATCTTAATACATGTGTTCCTTAGTCTTGGAGCCCATCAAGATCATTTTGTATTCTTCCATAAAGTCTATTCATTTTCTCTCCCACCATGGTGTCATCGGTACATCTGAGGATGTCAAATATACAAGTAGGTAGTCCAAATGCTAGGTTGTCAATGCCAGCACTCAGCACTTCTAGGCATGTCAGGCCAGCAGTACATAATCTTCTCATAAGGTACTGTTTTCACCTAGCCCCTGCCCTCTAGTAGTTTACTATCTAAAACAGCAACACCGATGAAGATGGACCATTAGAGGACACCCAGGTCAATAAAGCACAGCAAGCAAATTCATCAACAAGCAAAAATCAGTCTGGGCTTTGCCAGGAAATGCATTTATCGGGGAAAGGAAGGGAAAGGAGAAGTGTTTCATGTTTGGATTAGGCAGAGTTCAGGGAATCAGAAAGGGAATTCAATTTTCTAACTTGATAAAGGGGTTACAGGGTAGCAATGATTGCACAAGTGAGCCCTAGACAGTGCAGATTGAATTCCATGCCTGCCTGCCTATCTCTCCTAAACTTGAGGACTTACTCACAATGTTGGTTTTCCAGCCTGCCACAAGTTCCCAAAGGGACATCCCCTGCTTTCTCTGCTTTCATATTTTTCACCAAGAAAAACCATTGATTTTTGCTTGGTTTTCTTTTTGTTTGTTTCTTTCTTTCTTTACAATTACTTGGAAACTATTGTTTCCATACAATTACTTGGTATCAGGGAGAGGGTATAGGGGAAGAAACATGGATTATTAAAATCAACAAACAATCCTCAGATTTCATTCTCCATCAGTGTTAATAATCAGCAATGCCTCTTCTTCCTCAGGGTCTACCATTAATTTTATCTTTACTAAACTTTTGACCACATGGAAGCCAGCCTGGGCCTGCCTATCTTTTTTTCTGTATATCCAAATGATTCATTTCAGTCAACTCACATTTACTAAGAACCTGATGATCAAAGCAACATCACTGTTTCAGTTGAACGACTCTGTCTTTCGAATTTGTCTATATGACAAAAACTTCCACAGGTGTTGACTGATTTTTAGTGAATTTGTTGCACCACTAAGGAGTGTCAAGATACAAGTCAAATTGGCTTGTTCTCCCTCCTCGTCTCCCCCGCTCCTGGCTTCCTGGGCTTCCTTCAAGTCCCCACTAAAATTCCACCTTCTACAGGCAGCCTTTTCTGATCTCCCTTAATTCTAGTGCCTTCCCTTTGCTGATTATTTTCAATTTATTCTGTGCATACACAGCTGTTTGCCTGTTGTCTCCCCCATTAGACTGTGAGCTCCTTGATTACAGGAATTCATTTACTTTTCTTTGTATCTCCAATGCTTAGCACAGTGCCTGAACAACATAGGTACTTAATAAATGTTGACTGACTGCCTGATTGCTTTGTGTTCCCATTTCCTGCCCCCATGCCTTTGCACGGGCTGTCTACCATCCTCATGAAATGTTCTTCCTCCACCTCTTAAAACCTCTAGTTTTTTTTTAAGGCCCAGCTCAAATGCTATCTCCTTTCTTAATTCTCCCAGTTGATACCCACCACTCTCATTATGTATTTATTTTGTACAGATCCTTTATAACCACTCTGCCAGGAAAATTGCCACAGAGACCCAGTGAATATCAGTGAAATGGGTGCTGGTGTGCACTCATTACTCAAAGTAACCCAAGCCCCCAAGGGCTAGTCATCTTAGAAGGAACTTCCTTTTACCGGGAAGCCACATAAATAAGTTGAACAGAAGTCACCAGGAGACATAGGAAAAGAGGACTGTGAGCCCCACAAATCAAACAGGCCAGTAGAAGTCAGACGATGGAGTATTATTGTGTTTGTTGAAGTAATCATGGCTGTACACAACACTCAAATAAACATCACAACCACCACCCTGCCGCCTACATGTGAGAACCATCCCATTGGTCCTCTCCTCAGTTTTCTGTACAGTCAACCATCCTATATAGTCTCAGCACCAGTTGCTTTCCCCGCTTACTATCCTAGGGGCAGCACCCAGTCCCCCACTTCCCTGTAGCTTTGACTAAAGAGGAATAGGTTTCTTGGCAGAAAAAAAAAATTCCTTCCAAGGTCAAAAGTCCCTGGATATTCGGACACTCTGGGTAATGTATGCATTCCTATCCCCACTAAGTTTCCATGAAAATATTCCTGGCAGAGGGGTAACACCCATATTTAATTATCTATGAATATGAGGCAGCTTGGGGGTACAGCAAATCGAGTAAATTGTTTAACCCCTTTCAACCTCATCGTCCTTATCCGTAAAATGAAGATAATAATAGCACCTTGTAGGTTTGTTGTGGGCATCAAACAAGGCAACATTTGCAAAGTGCTCCTCTTCTGATTGCTACCTGCTTTCTGGATATTTCAGCCCTCTCTAAGAAAGGAGCTATAACATGCTGCCCTTTTTAGGTGAAGCTCATCAGATTATGGGCTCTAGAGCTGTAATGGAGCTCAGAGATCATTCAGCCTCATCTCTTCACTTTGCAGGCTGAGAGCAGTACAGCCCCAGAGAGGGTGGGATAGCCAGTAACAGGGTCCAGATTCCAGCCTTCTCCTATGACTCCAAATCTAAGGCTCTTCAGATCATATCACATTGGTTCAATTCAACTCAAGACACTCTTGCTAAGTACCTATTGTGTGCCTGGCACTGGGGATACAAAGATGAAAAATGGCACAGTTTGCCCTCAAAATACTTCCAACCCACTAAGTAGGAGGAGATGCATAATGCATAAGCATAATGCATTATAAGAGGCAGAGAGTAGATCTTAGAAAAATTTGAGAAAGGAGGAGGGGTGTTATGGGGAAGGGAATAAGTATTTATATAGCACCCACTATGGGCCAGTCTCCATGCTAAGTACTTTTTACCAATATTATCTCAGTTGATCCTCACAATGACCCTGGGAGATAGGTGCTATTATTATCCCCATTTTATAGTTGAAGAAACTGAGGTTAAGTGACTTGCCCAAGGAAGTAAACTCTAAAACTTATCTAAGTTCTGAATGGGCTAGATAGATTCCAAAGTAGATTTAAAACGTTACTCAAGAGTAAGGTCAGGTGCAGTGAGTCAATGGGAGAGCTGCCATCAGCACAGATGCACTCACCCAATCCCCAATGCGAGGCATTTGGGAAGCAGTTGGCCAAAGTTAGGGTACAGTCTGTGCCAAGAGATCACAGCAAACCTCAGTGAACCATTCTGAGATCACAGCCACAACCTTGGCCTCATTAGACCATGGGATAAGGATTCATGCCAGACCTATGACTGTAGCAGGTGTATACTGCAACTGGGACAACTAGAATCTGTTATAGAATTGTGTAGTTATCAGAGCAAGAGATCAAGAACCCAGAAAGAGGAGGGTCTTAAGCTCCTGGCATATAAATATCTGTTGAAGGAACTGAAGATGTTCAGCCTGGAGAAGAAAAGACTTTGGGGAGACATAATATCTGTGTTCAAGTAATTGAAGGGTAGTTATGAAGATAAAGAAAGACAATATTCTGCTTGGTCACAAAGGAAGAAATTAGAAACAGAATATGAAAGGTATAGAGAAGCAGATTTCGACACGGGATAAGGAAAAGAGGGCAGGATGAAAACAAGAGCAGCGGATAGAGCACTGGGCTTGGAATCAGAAAGACTTATCTTCATGAGTTCAAATCTAGTCTCAGACACTTATAGCTGTGTTGCCTCAGTTTCCTCATCTGTAAAATGAGCTGAAGAAGGAATAGTAAACCACTCCACTACCTTTGCTCAGAAAAACCCAAAATGGAGTCCCAAAGAGTCAGTTATGCCCGATAACAACAACAACAACAACAACAAAAGAAAAAGAATGTCTAACAATTAGAGTTATCCCAAAGTATCCCAAAGAACAACTTTGGGATGGGTTCCCCCACTAGAACTCTCCAAGAAGTGGCTGGATGGCCATGTGTCTGGGATATTGGAGAGGGGATGGCTGCACAGAAACAAGTTGAACTAGATGGTTTATGAAGTACTTTCTGCCTCTGGGATCCTGTGACCTTACAATTCAAGGAGACAAGCAAGAGACAAACACAGTCATGAGAGATGAAGGACAGGTAAGAGTTAGGTAAGAAATACAGCTGGTGGAAGCAAGGGTCAAGGATTTACAAGAGCTTGGGGAGAGACAGGCCAGCAGAATCCAGATAGCCCAGATAAGAGCCGAAAGGTTTGCCAATGACCAGAAGCCCAACAGGAGCAAGGGATAACAGACATCAGATTCCCAGAAATATATTCTTCTGCCACCACCCTAAGAGGAAGAGAACGATGCATTTGGAATTGATCAGACAAGAGACAAACAATCAAGTGTACGGGCACTCAGCTAACACAGGAAGATCCCCTTTGGCAATTCTCTGGTACCCCAGAACTAACCATCTCCACAGCTCTGGGGAGACATAATTAGTGGCAATCCTCAGGTGCCATTTTCCCAAAGGCAAATCAGACCCAGACATACTCTCGGGTTTCTGACAGAGCTAACCGATTGCCTAAGTAAGGTATCTTACACAAAAGTAGATAACCTAGACTCCTTAAAATGTCACAATGAAGTATACCTATTGCAAGAAAGTCCTCTTCCCTATCTCTCTCACCATCAAATCCCTCACATCTGTACCCTGTTGCTTCAGAACAGTATGAGGTTGGTTTCTCAATTACCCATAGAATCCTGTTACTAGATCTCCAAGTATAGAGCTTGCTTGCAGTTGCTAATCCTTCAGGGTAGAATTGCTTACACTGTCACTGCAATTTCCAAGCACTGTACACTGGGACATTACACAGCTCTACCAGGCTACCCAATATCCCCACCTTGTCAGGTTTCAAGCAAGGATCAGGGAAGCAAAGGGTCTAAAATCTAGACATACAGGTAAAGTAGGTAAGGGATCAGCAGTAAAGGAGAAGTGTTGTGAATCTAATCCAGTCAAGGTCTTCATATACACTCACTACCAAGATAAGGGCAAAGAGACAGGCCACAAATAGTCCTGAGGATGAATAAGTAAGTTGTGATATGCCTGCACCTGATTAAGAAGAACAATTAAGAAGAACAATTTTTAACATGAAAACTAAAAAAATTCGGTTAAAACAGAGTTAATTAACTGTCTTGATTCCTAAGGAAATTAAACATCTCAATGTTTCTTAGCTTAATTTTCCTTGAAGCCACTAATTTCAGATTTTCTCTGGAGCAATCTGATATCCATGAATGGATTTAGGGTTATCCACAAAAAAATCAATAATATATTGAGGTATATTATTTTGTAGAAATGTCCATTTTTACAATCATATGCCTTGCAGAGTAATGGAATATTTGCCCCCCCCCTCCCATTTGAGTAATTAGAGAAATCAGTACGTCCATTCCAAAGTATAAGTATGACAATGTGAGGGGCTCATACCTGGAAGAGACCGAAGAAGACAGAGAAAAGGTCCAATAGGCAGAGAGCAATGCCAATCATCTTGTCCAAAGGTAGTAGCATTAAAGTATAGGACTTTATAGAGACACTCTCAGGTCTGAGTGGAATAACTGGAGGTGTGGGGGACCCAGCCACAGAGCCATGAAGAATGGCAGGAAGAAGGAATGAGAAGAGGAACTGGGGAGGTAGGGGAGAGTTGACACTTTTCCCCACCTAGTTAATATAGGAAAGAGCTTTGGGCCAAGACAGGACTTGTGGAGAAAGACATCTACTCAGTATTATAAGTGATTCTGAAGAACTCTGGAATGAAGAATAAGGAATTCTAAGAAATGCATTTTTGTGATCAAGTGTTACTCATTTTAAGATCTCTATTTTTTTCCTACTTTTATTGAAACTTTTTTCTAGAATGCTTTCTATTGAGAAGTCAATCTTATTCTATTGGATGCAGGGAGCATCCTGCATCCATTTTCTCAGGCTTCCTGGGAAGGGGACAATGAGCTAAGGAAACCCCCAAAGGATGGGCACCTTTGTTTCATGAGGCATGTAGCCTGCTGTAAGATTAGTATATTTTTATACCATCTGTAAGATTAGTATATTTTTAAAGATGAAATATGTGAACAGTTGTATCTGCATGTACACTACCCAGTGATTAAGGTAGCAACCAAGGATGGTTATATTCAAGTAGGGTGTTGCTTAAGGATGAATTCAGTTATTCACTTTTTTTTTCTGGAGGCATCAATTCCCTTTACAAAGAAATATCTCTGATATGAACCCATGTGCTTGTAGAACAAAAGCTGGAAGAGGACATGTTGTTTAATTCTTTCATTTAACACATGGGGAAACTGAGACCCGGAGAGAAGACATTACTTAAGATCATAGGAACATAGATCTATCGTTGGAATGGATCTCAGAGGTCATCTTTTTATTTTACATGTGAGGAAACTAGGACCCAAGAAACTCAAGTGACTTGCCCAAGATTATACAGGCAGTAAATGGCAGAAACAGAATTAGAAAACAGGTCATACGTCTCCAAGTTTAGCCTTCTTTGTACCATACTTTGTTGTATATGTCATTTGTTTCTGGTCAGCAGCCAATTAGTCTACCTGTGATTTTTTTCAGTTGAAAACTAATCAGATAACAACAAAGAAGGGAAGAAGAGGATAAGGGGAGGGGGGAGATAGTTAATGGTTTGCCCATTTTACCATGGCTATAAACCAGTGGAGTCAGTGAATTCAGTCAGTGCTGCACCTGAATACTTGGAGGAAGACTCTTTGACTATCAAATAACTGATGCTCCATCCTTTCCGTTTCTAACCTGTTTGGGAGCTGTCTTTATCTTGGGAGACTTTAAGAAAGGCATAAACCCAGTATAGAAAGCTAGACAGGGGAAAAATTCTAGCAGCAATGGATTTCAATGGCTGTACCTCCCTCACAGCCTCCAGGGATACTCTCAAAGCTAAGACCTCAGAAGTAATAACTGCAGTTTCTACACAATGGGTCTCACAAGGGCATGGAAATAAAGTCTGGGCCCTGAGCCTAGTTATAATAGATTTCTACAGGGGGCAAAGGAATCCAGCTGTATGACTGTTCTTTCCTTAATGGTGAGCACTTTGGGTCACTGGGAGCCAATAGGATCATAATAGCAGGTCTCATAGACCTCAGTGCCATGACACGTAAGTTAGCCAGCTGCTTGAACTGGTCGTCAGGGCTTATCCACACTTTTTGAGAGCACAGAGCTTCATCCCCCCCCCACCCCCTCACATAATACACACACATGCTGCAAAGCTCCAAGTTATTATGAGTCATTTGGGACTAAGATTGGTGGGGAAGGAAGGAGAGGAAGTCAGGGGATGGGAAAATATGGTAGAGGTAGAAATCAGCAATTTTTCAACAGGTCAAAATCCAGCCTGCAGACTGGCTAGTGAGGGCATAAATCCTGCCTTTGATCAGCTGCTGTGTCTGAAAATCTCTATTTTTCAATTCAGGAGGTACCCAGGTGCTGGTGTGAATTTGATAAGCCCCTGTTTGGGGAAGTGTCACATTCAGTCAATAGTTGACAGTCCAAGTATTCCCATTATGCTCCACCAGGGCAAACAAGAAGAAACACACACACACACACAAACACAGGCAGCAGTGAAACCCGTTAGGAAGAAACGTTCTTTCTGAGCTGATCGATGAGGCAGAAGTGGGCTGCCCAAAGAATCCCATTCCTTCCATAAGCAGCCTGTTTCCAGGACACCAAATTGTGTCACAGGAGCAGGAGTGGCCATCTCACCCTGCTGCCCTGCCCCATCCACCTCTTTCCCAGCCACACCTGCTACCACCACCTCCAAAGCACCTCCTGATGCTAGCTCTGAGTTCTCCACAGTCCTGACAATCTGGGCAAGGATGATGACAGGCTTGTTCAAACAGCTCTGCAGCCTCTCATTTCTGAGCAAAGGTTAGACAGATCATTGTCCTTGCATGCAAAGGCCAATCTAATCTTAATGGATAACATTTCAGATTGTCAGAGCTTGAATAGGACTTTAGAGATCATCTAACCTAACCTTATTTTACAGAAGAGAGAACTGAATGCTGGGGAAGGGAAATGACTTGATCAGAATCACTCAAGCAGTAAGTAGCAGAACCAAGACTCAGGTCAGCGTCCTTCCCACTACACCAGGAGTCTTACTTCCCCTGATCATTTTGATTGTGGTTTGTCCTTTGTTCTGGGAAAAGGACCATGACATCAAGAAGATGATGATATGAATTGCAAATGAATTGGATTTGAGGGAGAGAGGGCTGTGCAAAGTCACCAGCCTCACTTTCTCCAAGTGAGAACTCAGAGTGACCTTAGCTTAAAAAGGCCAAGGTCTCCCACTGCATCCTGGGCCATCTCCAATCATCCTGATCTATATCTGGCCACTGGACTCAGATGGCTCTGGAGAAGAAAGTGAGGCTGGTGATTTTGCACAGCCCTCCATCACTCAAATCCCATTCATTTGCAAGTCACATCACTATCTTCCTGATGTCATGGTCTTCTTTGAGACCGAAGGACAAACCAGAGCCTGTGAGTAGTCTGAGCTGCCCCAGTGGGGACCCAGCTGGCCAATTACAGTTGGGCAACTCAGCTCATCCTGTCCTGTCCTGTCCTCACCCTTCCCCTCTTCACATGGGGTATCATAGCCTAACTTGCCCAAAGGAAGGTAAATTTTGAAGGCTGAAATCTACCTGGTTATCTTGGGATGTACTGGCTAGATTTCTTTCTTACAGACCATACCCTAAACCCAATTCACTCTGGCCCTCATTGATTGGACAGCAATAGGTCCCTGCCCAAGTACCACTTAATGGTTACTTTTTAGGCGCTCCTAGCTCAGAGTGAATGTAAATAGTAATTGTTTCTCTTTTGGCCTGCAACCCAGAGGGTCTTCCCCTCCCAGTTTGATTTTTTTTTTCTTTAAAGAGGCTGTCATTTGACTCACTTCTTAAACAGGCCTATTCACTGAATTGGCCTTGCCTCACTTAAAGTAAGAACTCAGAAAGACCTTAGCTTTGAAAAAGGCCAAGGTCTCCCACTGCATCATTTTGATGTAATTCTAAGAAAATGTATTAAGGAAAAGGGACTTCCTGAGAAAGCCCATGCACATTCATTCTGTAACCTATGAGGGCAGCATTTAAATTCATCTCATGTCTCTGATAGGTTCTAGCCCTGTATTCAAAATACCGATAACAAATTGCTTCCCTTCTCAAGGCGACAGGGGGAAGGGAGTGAGGGAGAGAATTTGGAACTCAAAAATTTTAAACAATGAATGTTAAATTTTTTTACACATAATTGAGAAAACTAAAATAAGAGAACAAAATACCTATGCTCTTGTACAGGCTCAAACTGTCAGCCTTTTGAGTCACATGTTAAATAGTTGCTCCAACGGGACAAGGAGATCTGCCCTGATTAAGATTCAAATGTGTCTCTCTCGTGTTATTGGTTCATAAGAGAAGACCTGAGATCATGATTTCAGTCTTTGTTCAGTTGTGATAGCTCTCCAGGTATTTCCAGGGTACTACATACCCCAAAAGTCTATGTATTTTGAAGAGCACTGGGGAAAATCTCAGAAAGGCTGAGAGATTGTGTTGGAGAAAGTGGGAGAGGAGTATTAGCCAAAAGGAGAAAAAAAAAGAAAAATGGTAGATGTGTTCTGAGCTCCAGTGATCATTCAATTTCCCTGTCAGGATGAAATCAGACACTTCATAATGCCCTCTGCTCTTATTAAAGAAAGAAGTGAGGCCCCCTACAACACCTGGTTCCCATGCTTAGCGAAACCACAACATTCCCCTACCACACTCTTGGTTCCTGTAATGACATTCTGCCATCAGTAATTTGATGTATGGTATCTCCATTAAGGTATATGCTGATGTTGTTCAATCCTTCAGTCTTGCCCAGCTCTTCATGACCCTATGGACCATACTGTCCAGGGGGTTTTCTTGGCAAAGATTCTGGAGTGGTTTGCTATTTCCTTCTCTAGTGGATTAAGGCAAACAGAGGTTATGGAACTTGCCAACTGTCACACAGCTAGTAACTGTCTGAGGCAGGATTTGAACTCAAGTTTTCCTGACTCCAGGCTCAGCACTCTTTTCACTATCCACCTAGCTGCCTATAACCACTACATACCTCTTGAAGGAGAAGTGGTGAGGGATTGAAGGTACAGAAAGAGAAGTAGGTTTTTGGATACAGACAATGTGGTCATCTGTTTTGCTTGACTATGCATGTTGGTTTAAAAGGGGAGGTCTTTTTTCTTTTACATTGGGAGGATGGGATGAGAGAAAATAAATGCTTGTTAGTTGAAAAATGAAATGAAAAAAGAAAATCTCCATTGTTATATAAGCTAACAGTCTTAGAATTACAACATGGTATCATGGAAAGGACACTAGATTTAGAGACAGAAAACCTCGGCTAAAGACTTAGCTCTGCTGTTTTCTACTGATATGACCTTGGGCACTCTCTGGACCTCAGTTTTCCCAATTGCAAAATGAAGGAATTCACCTAGATTATCTCTAGAGACCAATCCTTTTTAGCTCCAAATCAATTATGATGTAGAAGGAAATATATTAGAGACAGGAAATCAAGTTTGAGTTCTGGCTCCAACACCTCTTACCTGGATGTCCAAGAGCAGGTCACAACCTCCCCCAGCATTCATTTCCTCCTCTGTAAAAACAGCAATAATAATACCAGCACAAAATACTTCATAGCACCGGCTGCCTACCCAACAAGGTCGTGAGCAAAGAGTTTTAAAAACTGTAACAAGCTGTATAAACATGACTCATCTGAGTCATTATTATCTAAATAGCATTTGGGGAAATAAAATTGTAATTATGAGATTCTGAAAAAACCACTTTCTGGGTGAAGGTACCTGAATCATCAAAGAGAACATGGAGAAGATGTCGAAGCTGGTGCCTTGAGCAAGGGAAAACATGGTCAGCCAGTTATTAGGTTCATGGCTATTCCAATTCTACAAATGAGCTAGAATGTCCCTCAGATGCTTAGGAATACAGTGAGAGGCCTAACAGGGGCCATTGCATTTGGACAAGTAAAAGAAGATAGTTTATTTCAGGCTATGAATTGTTGCCACTGAAAAGCAGTCATGTTTTAGACTGGTGACAACCATCTAGGCTACATAGCTATGTGGTACTAGGTTCACATTCAAGCCTAGAACTGGTTGTTTTAATAGCAACTTGCACAGGTAAATGGATTAGGCCACCCCCTAAAAAAAAATCAAGTTAGAGGTAGAATAGGAAATCCAAGAGCCAGAACCATTAAAACTTCCAGGATGGGTGAAAGAAGCAACTTCCAGGTCACCTCAGGGCCATCTTAAACCTAGTTGAGAATCTTTGTAGCAGCAGCTAAAAAAAAGTATCCATTAACAAGGATAATAATCAACAACTCACATTTATATAACTATATAACTATTTAGACGTGACTGGGAACTCAACTCATCCATTTGAGCCTACTATATTAATTATAATAACTAGCATTTATATAGTGCTTTGAGGTTTGCAAGGGATTTCATATGTTATCTCATTTTATCCTTACAACATCCCAGTGAGTTAGGTGCTATTAGTATCCCCATTTTGCAGATGAAAAAACCGAGAGAGGCCGAGAGAGATTAAGTAACTTGCCCCAGGACACAAGGTTAAGAAGTACTAGAGGAAGAATTTGAATTCAGGTCTTCCTAAACCTAGGTCAGCACTCTATCCACTTGGACTTTTGAGGTGGATATCACAATGGCACCTTGTTAAGAAGAAAATTGACAACTTCTAATTGGTTTCCAGTGATTAAGGTCACACCTGATTAATTCCCATTGATGTAGCCTGCGCCCAACATGATTAGTTGGCTGTGACTCTAGAGAGCAGATTCCTGTTGGAAAGCTGTCTGCTTTGAACTGACTTGTAAAGGAGGACAGCCTGTTCTAGGTCCATTTGAGGCCTTTTGTATTCTCTGTTCAGAGGACAGACTAGAGAGAAGCAGAGCTGAGCTGGATATAGGAGGAGAGCAGCCTGGGTTTGCATAGCCTCTGCCCCCAGAACCAGTAATCGTCCCCTTGGGGCAATGCTTGAGGGAATTATACATGGTCATCCGGAGTATTCTGACCACAAGTCTCAGTCTAAAGACCTTGTAGTAGCCTTTCCCAAGCACATAGAATGCAACAGGAGGGTGCTGATAGAATTTCTGCCAAAGCACATACCATATGCAGATGTGTTCTTGCCCACATTGCCTGAGAATAATTAATCCCAACCTCCTGGGTAGGGAGAAGAGATTTTGATTTAGAATACTCCTTTAAATTTCTGAATAGTGTCTTTTCCTTGAGAAACAAAAGACCATGTGCTACTTGACCCCTACACCTATGTCTCAAAGAAAGCAGAGAGGAATAAAGCAAGAGATCGAGATCTTGCCACCTCTCCTCTTATGGAAAGGTATTCGGAAAACAAGGTTTTGGGGAATAGGGTTTTGCTTAAGCAATAGAATTGAGGGGTTGGAGAAGGCTTCTGTAAAAGATGAGATTTTACTTGGGGCTTAAAGGAAGCAAAGGAAGTCAGTAGGAGGAGCTCAGAAGGCAGAGTGTTCCAGGCATGAGGGACAACTAGAGAAAATGCCCAAAATTGAGAGATGGAATATCTTATTCATGCAGTGACTAGGAGGCCAGTGTCACTGGGTCATTTCCATTTGATTCTGGAAGCAATAGGAAGCCACTGGCGTTTATTGAGTAGGACAGAGAATGACGTGATCAGACCTACACTTAAGGAAAATCACTTTAGTGGCTGACTGGAGGATGGATTGGAGTAGAGAAAGACTTGAGGCAGGCAGGCCCACCAGCAGACTATTGCAATAGGCCAAGCATGAGGTGATGAGGATCTAAAACTAGAGTGGTAGTAGCATCAGAGGAGAGAAGCCAATATATTGGAGAGATACTGCAAAGGTAAAATCAATAGACCTTGACAACAGATTGGATGTGGGAGGCGAGAGACAGAGAGTCAACATAGGTGGTAAAGTAGTATGGTGTGTCTGACCTGGAGTCAGGAGGACAAACCTGGTTTCAGATTCTGACTCTGATACTCTAAAACTAGTAATAAATGGATCTACCTCACAGGATAAACATGAAGCTTGAGTGAGATAATATATTAAAGTAGTTTGTAAAATAATGAGAGCTTTTTTTCCTCTTCTTTGATCCTGACCCATGATCTTCTTGGGGAACTTCCCAGATGAAGAAACCGCCTTCTACCAATACAGGCTGGGACCTTCTCAATGGCCTAGTCCTAGAAATTCTCTAGGGCAGTAAGAAGTGAAATACTTACTTTGTCTTCCTGACTCAGAGATCTGCTCTTTATCCAATATGCTATGGTTGCATCTCTAAATGTCACCTGTTATATGTCAAAATGCTAATTACATTTGGTGATTAATATTCATTTAACAAATTTTCATTAAGTACTTACTATATACCAGGCTCTGTGCTGGATGCTGTTGGGGGAAGCAAAGTGTTATAATCTACGATCCCTGGCTCTTAATTCTCTATCAACCTGGGTACTTTCACTTGGTTTCTGGGAATATATCCCAAACATTGCCCTCCTCTGGGATCACGGACAGGTAGCAAGCATGTGTGATGAGATTTACTTCAACTTCCTTCAGCAAAGGCAGATTGATTATACATAAACAGTCCCAGAAAAGGATGGAGCTCTGTAGCCCTTAACAAGATCAAGCTGTACCCCACCTCACCCTTTTTTCCCTTGTGCCAGACTCATTAAAAATCTATCTGGGCCATTCCCAACCACTCCCCCAAATCCTGAAGGTTAAGGGCAGTGGCAGGGAAGAAGGGGAGCCAGACAGAGGCCCAGGGAGCAGACCACTGCTGTCAGCAAGGGCCTGGCAAGCATCCTGCCAGGAGGGGGCTGAAGCTGGCAGACCAAGTCCAGCTGACAGACAACCTGATTGCGCAGAAAGCTGAGCTCATGTAGGAAAGGCCACCCTATTGAAAATAAATACTCATCTACCTAGGGCT
This sequence comes from Vombatus ursinus, assembly GCF_900497805.2. Lineage (NCBI taxonomy): Eukaryota > Metazoa > Chordata > Mammalia > Diprotodontia > Vombatidae > Vombatus > Vombatus ursinus. The sequence continues at coordinate 11,641,858 of NW_020947390.1, read as the reverse complement.
CTGACTCCTAGGAGTTCATGATTATGGGGCCAGCCAGAGCCAGTAAATCCCATCACCGGGGTTTGTACAGTACAGTGGGGGGTGGAATCTGATTAATTTGCAGCTGATTATGGGTTATGCTAGTAGAGGCTGACAGGTCAATTAAAACACTGAGTAGTTCGTATTTGTTCTAATAAGTCAATAGTGGCGCCACTAATAATTTAAAAGACAGGGTTTTCACAGCTAAGTAAAGCAAGCTCCTGCTAGAGAATCAGGTTTAAAATCAACTAACCCATAATTTATGGTGGTGAGACCTACGAGCTATTTGTCTCCTCCCTCCCACTGAAATAGTCCTCCAGCAGACAAGAGCTGGTAGAGAGCCTAGAAACTTTCCATCACATCCTAACTTGTAAGGGAGAATTTGCCTAGTATGATTTAAATTCCTTGAAGGTTTTTGTTTTGCCTTTTCTTGGTATTCCCAGGACCTTGGCATCCCACAATGTCTGGCATATAACACATTCTTAATAAATGCCTGTTGACTGAATCACCATACTTACAGCTACAGATTAAATAGCACTACCCCTAATCCCCAAATGCTTGTGCATTCAGAGGATGGAGCGGCCTTAGAGACTCATCCAGAAGTCCCAGCATCAGGCCTTCCAGGTTCTGCTAATGATAAACACAATAGCTTTCCCTTCTTCACTCTGTCTCTAGACATCTCCTGCCAGCAGCCTTACCAGCCTGGATATACCTGTGCCTGCTCCCCTGATTAATGTGTCCCTTGCCCAGATCACCATTCCATGACGGATCCCAGGCATGCTCACTCCACTCTAAGCAGGACTCACCCTTTGGGCTTTATCACCTCTTCAGCAGCAGCCTTTCCCCTGTGAATTTATCCTCTTCATCCTTCCCGATTTTACAGTTCCCCCCTAACGTGCTGTCATCAGAATGCAACTCCTTGAGCATAGGAACTGTCTTGTCTGCTTATCTCTGTAACCTTGGTGCTTAACATAGTACTTAGCACATAGTAAGTGCTTAATAAATGCTCTAGCATCTTTCAAAAATCACCAGAGAGGCAGTAAAGTGTTATAACATCAAATACGGGATTTGGAGACTGGGTTCAAATTCTGCTATCTTTTACTCATGTGATCTTAACATGGACACGGTTCCCTCCCCATTCAACCGCCCAACCTTGGCGCATGTTCAGTCAATAAGCATTTATTAAGTGCTTACTGTGTGCCAGGCACTGTGCTAGGCACTAGGGATACAAAGAAGGAGAAAAAATAGAATCTCTGATTCCAAGAAACTCACACCTTAACAGGAGAGAGGACATGTAAAAATTATGAGGTGCAAATGGAGGAAGATTTCAAAGGGAAGACATTAGCATTGGACATACAGTGTGAATGAAGGTTAATCTCAGACAGAAGGTGATTGAGAGCAATGGGAGGGGAGACTGGGAATGGCCTCCAGGTGGGGGTTGGCACTAAGAGTGCCAAAAGGCTGCTATATTTGTAAAATGAGGAATTGGGCTATATGGTCTCTAAGTTCCTCCTTGCTTTAAGATCTTTGGATCATAAACAACATTAGAAGAGGCCTCAGAAGCCTTCTAGGATTTTTTCATGAAGCAACCAAGGCCTGGAGAAGTTGGGACTTGGCCAGTGCCAAACAGGTTGTAAATGGCAATACCTAGATTGAAACTAAGGCCTTCTCTCCAAATCTAGGGGAGAGAAGTGTTGTTCTACTCTGGATCCTATAACATAAAAATATAAAGGTCACTCCCCATCTTGAAGAACTTTATTGGTTCTGTATTGTTCATGAGACAAAATGGAAACCTCTCAACCAGTCGTTTTAGACCTTCCACAGTCTGCCTCCTTCCAATCTACCTTTTTTCTAGATCTATTATTTGCAATTCCTCTTCACTATTCCCTACTCCAACCATATTGGTCTTCTAGCTATGACTCATGCCTTCCCAACTTCTTCTGCCTCTTTCTATTCACATAAGCCACCATGCCACCCCCATGACTGCAATATTCATAATTATTGTTTAGTGGTTTGAGTTATGTCTGACTCTTCATGACCCATTTGGCATTTTCTTGGCAAAGATACTGCAGTGGTTTGCCATTTCCTTCTCCAGATCATTTTACAGATTAGGAAACTGAGGCAAATAGGGTTAAGGACTTGCCCAGGGCCACATGGTTAGAAAGTGTCTGAGGCTGGATTTGAACTCTGGTCTTCCTGATTCCAGACCTGGCACTCAAGCCACTGTGCCACACCTGGCTGCCCTGGAATGATATTACTTAGCATTTATACAGTACTTAGGTTTGTGAAGTGCTTTACAAACTTTATCTCACGTTATCCTTACAACAACCCTGGAAAGAGGGGTGCTATTATCCCCATTTCACAGATCAGGAAACTGAGTCAGACAGTGGCTAAGTGATTGCACAGAGTCATGCAGCTATTAAGTGTCTAAGACAGGATTTGAATTCAGGTATTCCTAACTCCAGGTCCAGTGCTTAACCCACTACACTACCTGTTCCAGCTTGAACAAACTTCCTTTTCTTTTTTGCCTATCCAAACCCTTCTCTTTCTTTAAAGCCCTACTTAGGTGCCGCTTCTTCCATGAAATCTTTCCCCATCTGCCCAAAAACTATCACCCAATTGAAAGTGACCATTTTCTTCCTCAAATTGTCTTACAGCACCTTGGCTGTTCTTTGCCTTCCTCACATTTCTTCCTTGCATTTAGTTAAGTTCTACGAACATTTAACAAATGCTTCCTATGTGTAGGGTTCTGGACTGAGTTCTGGGGATTGAAGGACAGTAGTGAAAATATCACTGTTTTCAAGGGAATTACATTTCTATTGGTGGGGAGGAATACAATATTTAAGCAGACACTTATTTATAATATTATTTAAAGAGAGAGAGGGAACTAATAAATCCAAGAATCAAAAAATGCAAAAGCATGGAGTCTAGAGATGGAATACTGAGTTCAGAAAAAAGCAAGTAGGGTAATTTGGATGAACTATTGAGTTTATGAAGAGGAATAATGCAAAATGCCAAACAGTAGATTTTGTTCTCTATTCTGGAGGTAATAGGGAGCCATTGGCACTTAATAAGTATGGGTGTGATTCCATCCTCAGTGGTCAGACTAGCACTTTAGGAAAATCACTTTGGTGGCTGAATGGATGACGGACTGGAGTGGAGAAAGACTATTGTAAAGCCAAACAACCAGCAGGCAATTGCAATAGTCCAGTTGTCAGGTGATGAGGGCCTGTACCATGTTGATGGCAGTATCAGAGGAGAGAAGTGATGAGGGTATTCAAGAGATGCTTCAAAAGTGAATTTATAAGGCCTTGGCAGCAGATTCAACATGGGAGGTAAGAGACAATGAGGAGTGAAGGATGATACCTAGGAAGGAAACCTGGGTGACTGAGAGAATGGTGATATCCTTGACAATAACAGGGAAGTTTGATTGGGAGATAGGTTTAGGGAGAAAGATAATGAGTTCAGTTTTGCACATGTTTAGTTTAAGATGTCTACTGTCCATCCAGTTCAAGATGTCTGAAAGGCAGTTGGAGATGTAAGACTAAAGGTTAGCAGAGAGGTTAGGGCCAAATAGGTGGATTTAAGAATCATCAGCAGAGATGATAATTAAATCCATAGGAACTGATGAGATTACCAAGTGAAGTTATATAGTGGGAGAAGAGAAAAGGGCCCAGGACAGAGCCTTGTGGGAAACCCACAGTTCACGGACATGACCTAGATGAAGATCCAGTAAAGGAGGCTGAAAAGGACTGGTAAGATAAATAGGTAAGTAGGTCCTCCTGTAAAATGAGAACCAGGAGAGAGTGGTGTCCCAAAAACCTAGAAAGAAGAAGGTATCAAGAGGAAGGGAGTGATTGACAATGTCAAAGACTATGTAGAGGTGAAGAAGAATAAGAAGTAAGAAAAGGTCATTGGATTTGACAATTAAGAAATCATTGGTAACTTTAGAGAGAACAGTTTTGGTGAAATGATGATGTTAGAAACCAGATTGTAGGGAACTAAGAAGAGAGTGAGAGGAAAGGAAGTGGAGGCACCTATTGTAGGCAGCTTTCTCAAGGAGTTTAGCCACAAAGGGCAGAAAAGATACAGGATAATAGTAGATATGGAAGGATTAAGTGAAGTGATTAGAAGAGCTGCTGTGGGATGGTAACTTGATAAGGAAGTTATAGGAGGATTTTCCTGAAGCAGTTGAGGTTGTGTAACATAAATTTGTAGAGGACCCAGTCAAAATGGTTGTACAATTTTCTCCACCTTCATTCAGCAGCTCGGTGTAGTAGCAAAGATAACAAATGGTGGAAATGATACTAGGCTGAGGCTTGGCAGAGCAAGATTGGTGACAAAATAAAGGGGCAAGAGATTCAAGAGAAGTGGGCAGTGTAGAGTTAATTCACCAAGTGGTCAAGATGGAGAGAAGAGGAAAGAGTGACTGGTTCAGGGTTGATAGTCTGGAAGAGAACAAAGAGGATGAGGTATTAATGATGAATGGGGTTTGCTAAAGGAAGGCAGAAGTAGAGCTGGAAAGTCAATAGATTATGATCAGATAAGGAGATTTCAGAGTTCTTAAACATGGAAATGGTGCATTTGTGGGTGGACAAGATCAAAAATATGACCATGTTTGTGTGTGCCTGAGGTGAAGAGAGTAGCAGGTTATGGGCACTGACCAGGTTGAGGAACTGTGGGGTTAGGGTATTTAAGAGAGTATCACCATGTATTTTGAAGTCCCCTAGTATGACAGCAGAAGTTGAAAAAAGGAGAAAGGTTTATTTGTTTACTAAGTTACTTGAGGGTAAGAACTATGCAATTCTTTTCATCTTTAATATTCCCTTTGTCTGCACATGGTAGATACTTGTTTGAATAAAATAGTATTGCATTGACCAGGAAAGCTCCACTTCAGAGAACATGTGCACATTGCTCACTTCAGCAACATAAACCCTCCCATTTTCCAAGTATTGTCCATTTACTGAAGATCAGTTCAGCTCATAAGATTTACGTGCATAAGGAATTCGCAAAAGACAATGGAGTGTACCCTAACAGTCAGAAAAGGGGAGACAGGCTCTGTTAGCTGACTCTCCCTCTCTCCAGAAATTCTAGGCCCTATATAGGAGGGGCTGGGAAGGAAGGCAGAGATCTGTTCATCTTGCTAAGGGAAGTAAGTCTCTTTCTGAAATTTTAACTTAAAGAAGCATTTTTTAGTTATGCCATTATCCTTTTGAAGAGGGCAGAAGGGGAGAAGGAGTATATGCATATGCCTCTGCATGGGAATGTGCCAGGCTTGAACGCACCACAGTTTGCAACTACACTGTTGTGAGTTTTACATGAGTTCTCCCATTTCTTCTCTCCATAGAGGAGCAGCATTGTGGAACACCATACAATCTGTACAGAATGTCTTTTTCTTAGAAGGTAGCCCACTTCAGTAGACAAAAGGGAACTGAGGTCTCTTGAAATAACATATAATTTGCTCGTAAATGGCAGAGGAACACTGGAGCAATGATGTTGAAAGCGAAAGACTTTAATTACAGTGGAACCAAACAAAGCAGGGCCCAATTTTCATTTTTCATACAGTAAATGTCAAGGATACATTTGGGTGTTTTTGTTTACTTTTTTATGGTAGCTCAGCATAGTTTGGAAAAGTATTACTTTGGTACAAAAATTGTTTCAAAGTTTGATTTATAGCCAACACTATCCAAAATTGGCAGCAGCCAATTGGGAAGCAGACATAGAATGAACTCCAGTAGACTTTCCCTTGAGGCTGGGATATTATATAAGAATGAAAACTCATCCATTTTTCAGACAGGAATGTGGTACTTAAAGTTGAGTATTTAAGAAATAATTTGGCAAAATCTTTCCCTTTAAAATAGATTTTATTACAGCAATAAAAACTGTAGAGAAATGTTACATTTTAACAAAAGCTCCATTAGAGCTCTGTGTAGTTCATTTCCTATATATATATATGTAATCTGTATAGATACCAATGTATATGTCACTGTCATATATATGATACATATTTATGATGTGTACATGGCATATTCACATGAGATGCCTTATATGTGTGTGTGTATGTGGAGAGAGAGAGAGTATATGTTGCCTATGTAATTTATGTGTCCATATGGGGTTTGTCTAGAGATGGCTCAGAGGGAAGAACGGATAGATGTCTCTACTTTCCTCTGTGCTTTGATTACTGCCAGTATGGGAGCGGGAGGTTGGGGGTATGACTAGCCTCTCTACTTTTTCTTCAGAGAAGGAATAATAGACTTCAGTTAAGTCCGTCTGCCCCTTCTAGACACTGTTAATCCAGGAGGGAAAATTTTTAGGTTCTAGCTGTACTCTTGATCACAATCTCTTTAATGGGGAAGGATTGCTGCAAACTCTACCTGAAGGCATGACTCCCTTCCCTCCAAATGCCAGCTATACAAAGACTATCACATATAGGGAACAGTAAATAAACCCATTCATCCAAGCTGATAGCAAACACAGATTAGAGATATATAGATTAAAGGAATACACAGAGCCAATAACCTCTCACATTGGCAACAAGCTATCACAGCTCAATGATAAGAGAGTCCTCAATTTCACACAAGGGAAAAATTCTCCAAAGTCTCTGGTGTGGTAGACTGAGAACACAGACATGATGGAGGTATAGGACAGACTCTTCCCAGAGTCTTTCTCACCTTAGACAGAGAATCTGATTCCATGTTTGTGCTCTCTTGAAGCTAGGAGCTAGACAAAGCAGGATCTTTCTTCTTTCAAGCTTTTACAATTTCTGCCCCTCATTTAGGCAAGGAGTGTTACGGACTAGTAAAGAGACTCTTATGCAAATGGCTTTGTTCCCTGGGAAGGATATAGACACATGTATATATGTATGTGTGTATATGTTTTGTGTCTAATATGTATGTATACATATTTTATAATATATATATAACATATTGTTTATATCTATATATTATATATTACATGTGTGCACACATATTCATCATTTATAATTTTAGGAATCTGAGTGCATTACTTAGGGTAGTAAAAGATTCAGCAAATTGTCAGTGGTCATGCAATTACTATCCATCACTGTCAGGCCTTAAATTCAGGTCTTCATGATTCCAAAGCCACCCTACTGTACCATCATACCTCCCATCTCTATTCTATATAGAAAATACAGGTATAGACATAGATGACATGGATGGATAGAGCTACATTGTGTAAAATATCCACAGAATCCTATTCCAGAGTCTCATCATACTTTCAAATACTATGCCAATGAGATATTAGGTCTCACAATTTCGCCATCTTGGACAGATTTCAAATATGGCCACAGCCGTTGTTTTCTTTGACTCCTTTCTCTTACCCCTCATATTGCCAAATCCTGTTGATTCTTCCTTCTAACATCTCTAATATATGTCCCCTTTTTACCTGTGACACTGCCACCACCCTGGTACAGTCCCGCATGACCTCCTGCATGGACTATTGGTTATTCGGTCTCCCTGCCTCAAGTCTCTCCCTCTTGATCTTCCTTATGTGAAGTCTGACCATGTCACCCATCCCTCACCCCTATTCAATAAGCCCTATTAGCTCCTCTTGCCTCCAGGATCAACTATGAAATCCCATGTTTGACGTCTAATGTTGCTCATGATTTAACCTCTCCCCTTATCTTTCCAGTCTTTTAATACTTTACTACCTTCCACATACTATTGATCCAATGACACCAGCCTCCTTGCTGCTCCTTACTCTATCTCCTGATTTCAAGCATTTTGGTTTTTTTTAATGTGGAAATTTAATAGAGATAAATGTGATGTCATATTTGGGTTCATCATCAGTCAATAGTCAACAAGCATTTATTAAATACCTAATATGTGCCGGGCACTGGGAATGCAAAGAAAGGCAAAAAAACAATCCCTGCTCTTGAGGAGCTCACAGTTTGAAATTAACTTTACGAGGACAATATGGGCTAGATAGGAGTTTGTTTGGAAAAGATCTTGGGTTTTTTTAGTACATTCTAAGTTCAATGTGAATCAACAGTGTGATATGGCAGAACAACCACAACCAAAATCTAATGCTAATTAGGCTTAACTGAGAGGAATACATCGATGAGGCGAGCATCTTGCTGTTCTCTGGCCTGGTCAGATCACATCTAGAGTGTCAAGTTCAATATTACAAAGGCTATTTTTAAGTAGCAAAGGGACCAGATGAGAAGGTAACCAGAATGGTAAAGGCTTCAATATCATGTCACTTAAGGCTTATTTCAAGGAAATGGGGATGCTTAGTGTGAAGCAAAGAAGATTCAGGGGAAACATGCTAGATGATTTCAAATATTTGAGGATTGGTTATATGAAGAGAGCCACTAGGTGGTTCAGTGGTTCAGAGAGTTGGGCCTGAAGTCAGGAAAACCTGAGTTCAAATTCAGCCTCAACATCTACTGGCTGTGTGAACCTGGGCAAGTAACTCAACTGTTTGCCTCAGTTTCTCCATTGCAAAATGAGCTGGAGAAGGAAATGGCAAACTACTCCAGTATCTCTGCAAAAAAAAAAAAAAACAACAACAAATGGGGTCATGAAGAGTTGCACACAACTGAAATGACTGAACAACAACATATGAAAAGGGATTAAATATCTTCTGCTTATTCTCAGAGGCCAAAATTAGGAGTAATGGGTAGAAATTTGAGAGAGACAAATTTTAAGTTGACATAAGGAAAAGGAACAATTTCCTAAGAACTAGAGCTATTCAAAAGTAGAATCAGTGGCATTGGGAGAATTCTTTCTCCCTGAAAGTCTTTTAGCCTATACTGGATTCTTGTGTGTTAGGTAGGTCATAGAGGAGATTCTCAGATTCAGGCTTGACTAATCAGCCTTTGAGGTCTGTTCCGGCTCTTAGAGCTCAAAATTCTTCTGTACATATTTTGTATTTTCTTATAGTGTACATATTGTCATCTGCTGAAAACGGAAAATTCTTTGAGAGCCATTTCACGTTCGTATCATTTTTATCTTTTTTACTTTTAATTTTTGGAATAAAACAAGCATTTCCATAACAGTGTAATTTAAAAAAAAACATGATTGCACATGAAACTGCAAAACTATTATGTACAACTTGTTATTTCTTTTTAATATATAAAGTTATCATGTAAATTTCTTTTTTTTTCCCTTCCAAGCCACTCCTCACCCCCACCCCAAGCATTTTCAATGGCTATTTCCCATGCCTGGAATTCTCTCTCCCTTCATCTCCACATTCTTCAAGGAGGAAGCTCCATCTAGCTTCTCTGGTTTTCTTCAGGTCCCAGGGAAAATTGCACCTTCTACAAAAAGCCATTCCTGGTCTCCCTTAATGCTAGTGCCTTCCCTCTGTGATTAACTTCAATTTATCCAGTATATAGCTGTTTGTACATGGTTGTTTACATGTTGTCTCCCCATAAGACTGTGAGTTCCTTGAATACAATTACTGTTTTTTACCTTTCTTTGTATTCCTAGAGATTAACACATTGTCTGATACATAGTAGGCACTTAATAAATGTTGTGAACTTGAGTTGGTAATAAATTATTTAACTTCTGCTTCTGAATTGATGGAAAAGGGGAGCCAAGGATACTAAGAATCCCACAATTTTTATGTGGCAGTCTGTACTCTAAATGGGAGATTCTTATCCAGTGATCAATGAGTGGACATACTAGTAGAGGAAATGAATCATTCCAATGTTGACACACTCACTATAAATAAAACAAGAAGAAAGAAGGAAGTTGCAATTTAATGGAAGGATGGCTTACAGATACTCCATGAGGAAAAATAAAAGAATTGGTGGTGTTGGTTTTATCATACACCCTGATGCAACAAGAAACATCATTATAAGGGATGTCTGGCCATATGTGTATTTCAATAATGAGTGCTCATAAATAATATTTGCAGAAAGATCACCAAGAAAATAATTGCAAATTACATGTTAACATCAGAAACAGAGGATGCAGAGGTAGAGACATTCTACTTTGTCGGATAAGACCCTCCAAATTAAAGCATCATCCATTTAGATATTTGGCAACTTCAATGAAAAGGTTGGTATGGGTAAGGATAAAGAGAAATATATTGTAAAACATGGGACAGGAACAAGGAATGAGAGAGGTCAAAGATTTGTAGACTACACAAAAATCTGCAAGTCTAATCTCTTCAAGAAAACAGTCAGGTACTGGATTTGTCTAGCATTGAAAAATATCACAAAAATGTGAAGTTGGTTATATTTTAACAGACAGGAAGAGACTAAGTGCTTATGTGTGAGTAATTCCTGAACCAACTGTTTGTGTACAGTGAGACCACCAAATGGTTTCAAGAAAAAAAATTATACAAAGCAAAAAAAAAAGTATAAAAAGGTAAAAAAGATATGGCATTTAACTGAAATAGTTCTAACATGACCTATTTAAACAAGTTATTGATCATGAAAAATAGGTCATGGACAGTGGAAAGAACATTAATGCTGATTAAAATAATTTCATAGAAAAGTTTTATTGCTATAAATCAATTGCCATAATAAGGAGACCAAAAAGGCCTAAGAAGAGCTTTAGTCAGCAAACACTTGACTTACTTGCCAAGTAGAGAGAGACGACAGCCAAAAGTAACACTGGTTTAGAATATAAACACTTTTATGAAATTTTATAAAGACAGCTGATGAAAGATTATGAAGAATACTACATTTCACAGCATAGAGCAGTGTAGATGAAGCCAATTTAAAGAAAGTTTGATTAAAATCCCAACTCAGCAAAGTCATCTTAAGATCATGTAAGGAAGAAAATGGAAAGAGGATAACTGGAAGAGATACACAAAGTTTTTTTTTTTTAAATAACAAATTATTATAAAGCACAGTGGAGCCCCCATATATGAACCCACTATCACAATCCTGTATGCACTTATGGAGAAAGTAGAAATGGTACTAAAAAGAACACAGATGACAAAAACAGTTGGATGACATCAAGTATACACAGAGGGAATCTGTACTAGAGGCAACAAAATTGTGATATTGTCAAGAGATAAATGACCAGGGTATCTAAAGGTGGACATAATACTATAGGTTTTGGGGAAACCTCCATTATTAAAATAAAAAAGAAAGGCAAATGAAAAGATATCAACAGTTACTATCCTATCTCTACATTTTGATCTACATAAAATTTTAATGAAAATCATCTAAACTAGATATGGGTCTTCCATGATGAGGGTATTAGTATGGAATGGTAAGTTTTCACAAGTAATGCTCAGTGAATCAAATCTCTCCCATCCCAAAATTAATTGAAGATGTAGAGAATATAAGATCCCACTATTTATTGATTATTAAAGAGCATTTGATTTAGTAGAGTAAAAAAGTGTCTACCATTTGCACATCAAAATCACTCAATATTTCTTGAAATATTAATAATAGAAAGAATCTTGTTCCACAATGATCTTCTGATCATAAACACCAGGCTAGGCAGAAAACAGAGATATTTATGCTTACCATATGTATTTGCCACAGTTATAGAGAAGAACAAGGAGAGAGTCCAAGTTGAAAAGGAAATCTTTATGGATGGTGAAGTCTATTCCCTAAATGTTATTATTTATGGGTGACATTTTGCTGGGTTTGGAACACTGAAGAGCCTTTTGCAAGGGATCAATAACCACTCAAAAGAATTTAGTCTCATCATTTGTACAGGAAAAGCTAAGTGGACAAAGAATGTCTATTACCTAGATCATATCATGGAATTGGATGGACAATCTACAGTGCTTGTTTAGAGTGTGTGTGTGTGTGTGTGTGTGTGTGTAACCATCCATACTAATGGAAAATAAGATTGGCCCAGTATAAGAAGAGAGCCTTCAATAAATTAAAGCTCTGGGGCAGCTAAGTGACTCAGTGGATAAAGCTCTGGCCTTGGAGTCAGGAGAACCTGAGTTCAAATCTGGCCTCAGACACTTGACACTTACTAGATATGTGACCCTGGACAAGTCACTTAACCCTCATTGCCTCACCAAAAAAAAAAAAAAATTAAAGCTCTTTTAATGATCTTAAACTTCCCAGAAGTCAAACTTTCCTTCTTTTTACTACCAGTGTTCTGCTGGTATTGTTATAATGACTATGAGACATAGAACACAGTCTCTGAAAAAATGAAAATGAATATCACACAGAGAGCATAGGAGAGGCTCATGGTGGATGTGAGTAAACTGAAACATGTAACCAATGAGGCACTTCAAAAAAAGAAGTTAAACCTGTCATCAGAGAAATGTACGATACCACAAAGCTGACTACGTGGCAAGTCAAAAGGATAACATGGTCAACCAAGTGTACCACTTGTATATTCACAATGTGAGGAGAGACCAAAGAAAACCTCTAACATGTGCTTCCTATGATAAACTTATGGGAGGAGATGACCCAAAGTTATACGAGAACAGTAGTCATACACGGGTTTTATTTTCGTTACTGAAAGGAATGACCAAAATGATGAAGTCACAGATCCATTTGATTAATGGTTAGCTATGTGACACTGGGCAAATCATGAAAACGAATTAAACCTCAAATGTATGATGCATCACATTAACATATGACTGAAGCTGAACAGACTAATGATTTATACCTGTTCACTGATGAAAGGAATTGGTGGTGGAGGAAGAGCTTAAAATGGAAATTTTTTAATGAAGTCAAGGGAAGGAGAATACATATCCAAAGTTTTTGAGACACTCATTCTTCCTCACTAGCTTCAAGGTGGAGGCAGCTAAATGGCTCAATAAATAGAGCATTGGACCTGGATTCAGAAAGTACAAATTCAGCCTCAGACACTACCTGTGTGACCCTGGGCAAGTCACTTAACTTTTGTTTGTCTTAATCCGCTAGAGAAGGAAATGACAACCACTTCAGTATCCTTGACAAGAAAACCCAATACAGGGTCACAAAGAGTCAGACAAGACTAAATGACTGAACAGTCTCAAGGTAGAAAAATACAGTAAGTGATTTTCAACATTTTTTCCATTACAATTAAATTTTTTCCAGGATATACCACTGAATATCAACTGGAAAAAAATGCTATTTTATGTGTATGTACACTTTATTTGTGTGTGTATGTGTGTGTGTGTATATATACATATTATATATATATATATAATATATATATATGTATACAGTACAATATACTATAGTAGGCCAAACATTAACAATCATACAATTGACTGAAAGGTGTAGGAAATTCAAGATCCCACTATATTTGCAGACTGTCCATTACTAAAAAGTATTTGACTCAATGGAGCAAAATGCTACCTCATAAATTCTCTCAAAAGGTGTCTCCCATGCATATGTTAACATAGTACAAGATTTCCTGATAGATATAACTACAGTGACAACGTTGTTCAAAGATTCTCTAAGTATCAACATCAAAGATACAATGAGGAGCAAAGGAAGTCTGATTTTGAGTCAGAGGATTCAAATGCTGTCTCTGCTACTTACTACCTATGTGATAATTTCGCCTCTCCAGGACTTAATTTCTTCTTCTATAAAATTACCTTTGAACTAGATGTCTAAGGTTCTTTTCAGCTTTCCATTTAAGACTCTATGATCCTAAATAAGACATAAAACAGAGATGTATATTCATTAAAAATATTTTCTAGTGACATGGAGAATTGCCA
>NW_020947390.1:11605454-11628225 GCF_900497805.2 Vombatus ursinus | reverse complement strand
TTCAGCAATAGGGATAGCACCGAAAAGTACTGTCTGCTTTCCAGCTTCCCTGAACCTCTTCCTTCAAGTCTCAGGTTCTACAGGAAGCCTTTCACAAATCCTATTAATTCTAGATTCTTCTCTCTGTTGATTATTTCCTATTTATCTCATACATAGCTTTTGTGTATATAGTTGTTCGTATGTTGTCTCTTCCATTAGATTGGGAGTTCCTTAAGGCCAGAGACTATCTTTTGCCTTTCTTTGTATCTCCAGTGCTTAACACAGTGCCTGGCACATAATAAATACTTAACAAATTCTTGTTGACTGACTGACTATAGAAAGATATGGACAAGCTAGAAAGAAACTTCGAGGTTATCTAGTCCAATCCTCTGATATTTCAGATAAAAATACTGAAACTCACAAGGATTAGTAATTTGACCAAGATGACCTCCAGAATAAGTGGGAGAGGTGGAATTTGAAACCAGCTACTCTGACTCCCAATCCAGAGCCTTTTCTCCTCTACTACACTGCTTCTCATATGGTAAAGGAAAGTACAGATAAGCTACGACCTACAATGGCCAAAGAACTGATCATTCTGATGAGCCCATATATCTCTTTAAAAAAAAAGCAAAGTGTAATCAGAATAACGTGTTACATTTACATAGGACTCAGTAGTTTACAAAACACTTTAAATTCATATTCCATACTACTAGAATACAAGCTTCTTGCAACTAAGTATAGCTTCATTGATTATTTATGTATCTCTAGACCTAGCACAGTGCCTGGCACATAATAGACTGTGTGTGTGTGTGTGTGTGTGTGTGTGTGTGTGTGTGTGTGTGTGAATTGGGGTTAAGTGAATTGCCCAAGCTCATACAGCTAGTAAGTGTCAAGTGTCTGAGGCCAGATTTGAGCTCAGGTCCTCCTGACTTCAGGGTCGGTGCCCTATCTACTGCCACCTGGCTGCCCTGAATATAGTAGACTTTTAATAAATTCTTGTTGATTGACTGATATCATCTCATCCTTGGAATAAACCCTATAAGGTAAGTAGTACAATTATTATTATCATCTTCATTTGAGAAATAGGGAAACTGAGACTTAGAGTACAAACAAAGCTTGGCTTTGGCCAAGATCACACAGCTAGTAAATATGAGAGCTGAGACTCAAATGCATCTCTACTTTGGGATTCATTTCATTGAATAAATGTGTGCCTGTCATCCATGTCTGCTCAGCAAATATTTATTCAACACTGAAATCCAATAGACGTTCGGGTTATAACGCTGTAGAACAAAGTCTATTATTCCTCGGCTCCTCAATCCCAATCCTAGTGTTCAGTGGTAATAGCCCAATGTTGTAAGACATGATCCAGAAATGATTAGCCACTTATTTTCATATTGCAGAGCAGTCATTCAGTGCTCACTCAAGCACTTGTGCTTCCAAAATCAAATGGAAATTGCATTGAGTGAGAAACACTCAATCCTCCTGGAAATACTAGACTGTTTAGAGGGCTCAAGCAACCAGAAAATCATCACAGGATTTTTTCAGCCACCCTTTGTAGACTGTAAGCTCCATGAGACAGAGATCAGGTCACCTCTAAAGGTTTGTTTTTCATTTTTTTTAATCTTCTGCTTGACCTAGCATACTATCTTGTACACAAGTGCCTCATAATAACAACTAACATTCACTTGCTATTTTGAAGTTTGCAAAACACTTTCCCTACAATTGAGCAGTGAGGTAGATAGTGCAAATATTATTCTCACCATTTGCCAGTTGCAGCAACTGAGTCTCTAAGAACTTAAGTAATTTGCCCATGATAATACAGGTAAGAAAGGTCTGGGACAAGATTTTAATTCAAATGCCAAGGACAACATGTTCTTCACTATTACAGTGTCTTTGTCATGCCTTAACTTCACTTATCCTTTCCCCTCTTCAAAAGTAATATTAGTAGATTAAGAATAAGAGCAAAAATGAAAAATGTATCTCAAAAAACGATTTGAAGATGGTTAGTGCAACATCTTCAGGGACTGCAGAGGTAAAGAGGGGTGGATAGAGCAGTAGAGGGATTAGGACTCTTCATTGCTTGTCTTTTTTGTTCTCTATCAGCCTGCTTTTATGCCATATGCAGCTTCATTCATTCGATGAGCAATTATTAATCATCTACTCTTTTCAAGGCTAGATGGTGCAGTGAATAGAGTGTTCAGCTGGAGACATTTATTAGCTATGTGACCCAGGGCAAGTCACTTAACCCTATTTGCCTCAGTTTCCTCATCTATAAATGATCTGGAGAAGGAAATGACAAACCACTCCAGTAACCTTCCCAATAAAAAACCAAATGGCGTCATGAATAATCAGATGTGGCTGAAACCACTGAACAACAACAACAACAACACTTGCAAAGCACTTTGCTAAATGCTAAGGATACAGAGATGAAAACAAGATAATACCTACTCTCAAGGAGATTACATTCCATTTACGAGATACATCAAATACACAGATAAGTAAATATCTAAGTAATTGCCAGGGTGAGTAGAGAGATGGGCACAGACACAAGGGATGTTGTAAATTGGTGTTTCACAAATTTTTTGATCTCAGGACACTCCCTTTTACACTCTCAAAAATTATTGAGAACATCAACAAGTTCTGTTTATATGTTATATCTATCAATATTTGCCATGTTGGAAATTAAAATCTTAGTATTTTTATGCAAACAACTCTGACCTCATTGATCCCCTGAAAGGATTTGAGAGACCACCCAGAGTCCCCAGACCACACTTTGAGCACTGCTATTGTATAGGAAGAACTGACAAACCTTGATATCTGATTGGATATGTGGTGTGAGGGTAAGAAACAAGGAAGATTTCAAGTGTGTTAACCTGAGTGCCTGGAAGAAGTATGGTGCCTTCAGTCAAAATGAGGAAGTTTAACAAAAGGATGTGTTTGGGGAGAGATATGAGTTCTATTGGACATGTTGAGTCTGACATCCAGATGGATGTGTCCAGCAGGCAGTTGGTAATATGAGAGAATGTAGAAAGAGAGAAAAAAGAGGGCTCAGGCCAGAATCTTAGAGGACATCCACCCCTAGGGGGGGGGGGGGGGGGATGATGACCCAGCAAAGGAAGCTAAGTTGTTGCCAGATAGGTAGAAGGAAAACCAAGGGAAAGCAGTATCACAGAAGCTAAAGGACAAAAGAATCTCCAGGATGAATGGGGTGATCAACATTTTTCTGCAACTTTCCTAAGAGGTTGAGGATGAGGACTGGAGACACTGGATCTGATCTTTGTTAACTTGGTGAGAGCAGTTTAAGTGAAGTGGTGCAGTCAGAAGCCAGAATATAATGGATTGAGAATTGAATGGGAGGTGAAGGAGTGTAGGCAATGGAGCTTTCTCAAGTCTGGCTGTGAAACAAAAGAAATATACAATGGTATACAATGTCTACTCTCCCAGGTACTGATCATTTCCTGAAACTTAGGGCAGAATGTTCCCTTTTCCTGGCTTCCTAAGGCAGCTAACAGGGCATTACTGTTTTCTAGAGTAAGGTTTCTGCAGAAGTAAGGTTTTTTCATGGCTCCCAAGGACCTGAAAGACTGAATTTTCCCTTACATAAAGTTGTGTCTCAAAGTTGTGCTGCTTTTTATTGCCAATAATAATAACTAATTTACCAGCACTAACTTCATCAAATACAACATCATTTCAATTATGTCCAACATTTCATGACCCCACTGGGTATTTTCTTGGCAAAGATACTAGAGTGGTTTGCCATTTTCTTTACCAGTTCATTTTACATATGAAGAAACTGAGGCAAACAGGGTTAAGTGGTTTGCCCAGGGTCACATAGCTACTAGGTGTCTGAGGCTGGATTTGAACTCAGAAAGATGAGTCTTCTTGATTCCCATCCCAATTCTCTATCCTCTGTGACACCTAGCTGCCCTATGCTATAGGTAGATTGATTACTATAAAATATTATTTTCAGATAAAGAAACTGAATCTTAGATAGCTTAAGTGTTTTGCCCAAAGCCACACAGCTACTAAATGGCAGAGGCAAGATTGTAACCTGTCTTCAGATTCTAAATCCAGTACTCTTTCCACTATAACAGAGGCTCCCAAATACTTTGATTATAAACACTACTTTTTAAATAAAAGCTTGTCACAGACCCCTACATCATAGTATTTGGATTTAGAAAATATTTTTAATAATTCCTTTTGATTCAATCAACATTTATTAAGCACCTATTATTTGAAAAGCATTTGAGCTCAGCATTGGGAATACAAAAATAAGACAAACATAGTCAAGCTTATAATATGTATGCAAATAGCTATATATTTTCTCCCTTCAGCAGTGGTTTTTCCTGAGAAGGTGACATCACAATCTCTGAACACTACTTTAATCTATGGTCTTCGTGAGGTATTGTGGCCAATATAACTCATCACCTGGTGGCCAATCTTCCACTGAACCTCTCCAGTTTTAGTTAGGCTTGCCCTTAGATGACAGACGCATAGCTTATCACCATATTTTGTACATGCAGTCTTTCCAGCTTAGTTGAACCTTCATGAACTTTGGCTCCAGTGGCAAAACTTTGGAGAACCCAAGGTCACTACATTTCAATGAGATGTCAGAGAAGGCCCAAGCAAATCAGTTGTAGAATGAGGACCAAGTTAGGGGTAACTTCCCATTCTGGAGTTCTTCCAATGCCACCTAAATGTGGCTTTAGGTTCATATTCTCTGCCGTATGCACCTATGGGAATAGCATGAAAGCCCAACTGTCCCCAAACAAGTATTGTGTCAAAAAATAAAGATAATCAGAGAATTTTAAAAAATATACTTGAAAACTAAAAATAAAATAAAATGACATAAAATAAAAATAATACTGCAAAATATACTCTTTTCCCCTGAAGGGGGTGCTTTCTGGTTGAAAGGAGAGGATGCTGACCTTTGTGCATGTATCTTCCCAGTGGCAACATTTCAGAAGTATGAATGACTTATGAACGATCCATCATTTTGTATTTTCCTGAATCTCAACAATCAAGAGCTCACTTTAATTTATTCCCCTCAAATATCAATAGATTTCATAAGAACAAAATGAAAATCAATTGTATATTCAATCTGTGAGGTCACTGCCATAATCAAGTAGAATGACTCTCCTTCCTATCTTCTGGCCTCACCAATCACCAAGGTCATGGGTGTCAAGTCTTGAAAAATGAGAAAGCCCATGCCTGAGTCACACCACTGCAATATGGAACATGTCCAGAGTCAAAGTCTGCAAAGTTTGTGTGTGACAGAGAGGAAAACAGGCTGAAAAAGTAGAAGAGACTAAAGGGATAGGAGGAAAGGAAGGAGAAAAGCTATAAGGGAAATGAAACATGGCTGAATAAAGAGGGACCTAAACATTAGAAGCAGTCAAAATAGTGACCTTGACCATTCCATTGACTGCCATGCTTCTGGTGGCACAAGGTTATCCAACTACCATTGTTACTACTCCAATGTTTCAGGATTTCATACTTCCAGTTTCATTCTCAGAACCATAGCAGGTGCCATAGGCAGGAAAGAGAAAAACAAAGAAAACTCACAGGGTACACCAGGGTCACCTGGTCCATAATCATCTAATATACACCATGTACTGCACATGTCTCATCTACTACCTCCAACGCAGTTCAAAGAGGCATAACCCTACAACCCAGGCCCACTCTGGACTCCAGAGGAGACTTACACATCCAGAATAAAGGGTTTTATAGAGGTGAGACTAGTGGGCTGAAGGTCTGGAGCATTATAGTTAATATTTTTGGAAGTTATGTGACCTAGTAGCTGATAAAGAGGAGAACAAGACCTAAAGAACCTAGTCTTCTCAGTATCAAGAATACCTCCTATTCATAATTCCATTCCCTGAGCACTGCTAAAGTACGATCAACCTACAGCTTGAAAAATGTTACATCTTTGTCATCATATTTAGTCTTAACCTTGGTCTTTGGTTCTGATCTGTTCAGTCCAATACATAATATTAGTCTAACCTAACTCATTTCTGGGCTTCAGCTAGCAAGAAATGTAGTCCAGTTGAGGTCACTGATCCCATAGAGCTCATCCCTTCTGAGGTGCTCAGTTTTTTGTTTTTTTGTTTTTTTGTTTTTTTTGTTTTTTGGCTACCAGTCAGGTCATAAATATGATTCAAGTAGTTAATCCCCAATCCATCAAGATCAATCTAGTTTGATCTCATGTTTCCAAGGGGATCACCCTAGGGTACCTCACAAGAACAAGTCAGAATACCTTTGCTGATGGATTGTGGATCTTCAAGAGAATGCAGACAGGCATTCTATTCACAATTCTCATCTGAAATTCCTCTTCTTGCTCTAGAAACTTATGTTGTTGGAAATAGGCATGAAGGTTTACATTGTCTTATTCACTCCAGTTAGGTTTTAATATTTTCTTGTGGTCTTATATCTTGGCCCACAGCAACTTAAATGTTTTTTGTTTTATACATATATATATATATATATATATATATACACATATATGTATGTGTATATATACACATATATACATGATATATATCTAAATACAAAGGAAACAGGTTGAACTCCACTCATTTTGCACATATATGACCTTCTGAAGGACTAAGGGCTGTAGTGCACTTCAAAAGCAAAGTGGGAATAAAGGAACCAAGAAGCAAAAGGGAGGTCATCTTCATCTAAAGGGAGGTCAGAACCATCAGTGTGTTGGTAAATGTTTTAAAATCATCTTCCAGGGGCAGCTAGGTGGAGCAGTGGATAGAGCATTGGCCCTGTAGTCAGGAGGACCTGAGTTCAAATCTGGCCTCAGACACTTGGGCAAGTCACTTAACCCCATTGCCTAGCCAAAAAAAATAAAATAAGATCATCCTCCTTTTTAAAAAAATGTACACTTGACACACTCAAGTTTAATCTGCTTTATTAATGTTTTTTTCATTGCTTTCTTAAATCTCAACAATCAACAAAATAGTCCTGATTTGTAGCATTTGCTGAGATATAAATGCTCCCACTCAAAATTTAACAATCAGTTTTCACAAACTGGTTCAAGCTAACTCCAGCATACCCAGTGCTCAGAAATCAGCAGGCAAGAAGATTCTGGGGGTCAAAAGCCAGGAAAACATCCAAGATTCAGAGAATATAGCAGTGCTAATAGTCAATGCAAGGCAACAAGCCAGAAATAAAACAAGGTGAAAACAGACTCAAGACACCAGCAACAAGGAGGTATAAAACTAATTACTTACCCCAAACAGGAAGCCTCTTAAATGCTAATCACTAGGACAAGATGACCACCAAACAGAAATTCCTTTAATGGGCACACAGGAAATATAATCTGAGCTGGCAAGGCGAGTGTCTAGCAGAGATAGATGAGAGGTAAAGTTAGAGCTGGCAGAAGGCAGATGGCAGATGAGAAAGTCCTTCTAATAGAATCACCTTGGAAATGAAGCACAAATACAAAGGATACAGGGTAAAAGAGAGAACCAAGGGGTACGGAGGGACAGTTTCAAGTCATCCCTCCCTCCTAGGAACTACTTGGTCCATGGAGCTGGAGGTTATAGGATAGCTGCCAATCAAATACTAAGCAAATATAGCATAGTGGAAAGAACACCAGACCTAGAGTCAGCAAGCACTTGGGTTTGAATCCCAGTTCTGACTCTGACTAGTTCTGAGACCCATCATTTAACCACAATGAACCTCAATTTCCTCATTTATAAAATGGGTATCATATCTTCCCTATATATGTCTCACAGTTATTATGAATAAAGTGTTTAGTGTATTTCAAAGTTCTATATAATTGGAATTATTATTAATGTTAGAATGTGGAGAATCGAAAGTTATTTGCTGGTCCTGTCCCCTAACGCACAGCTCTCCCAATTGACTAGATACTAGACACTCTCCTGAACTGCCAGGAAGAAGTGATAGCATTGGCTTTAAATTCATCCTGCACATCCATAAACACCGAAGGGCAGTAGGGAATTTTGCATAGAAGCAAAATGGACCCTATGTCACAACCCCCAATGGTAGCAAGGAACGATCTGGAGGCAGAAGGCAATCTGACAGTATGAGACAGATTTAGTGGCAAAAGTCTGATAGCTTTTTAGAGGGCTAGATGGAAATGACCTAGAAAATAGTGGTGGTTTTTTACCTGTGTCAGGTCTCTGAGAGCTTACTAGAGACTGACCACTCACTGGTATGCTGCCATGCTGGTTTCTAGGGTAGGTTACAAATCATCTTGGGCAACTTCAAAATCCTTCAAATAATCATACATCACTTGGACCTCAGTCCTGGTCATAGGAAATGGGAAGGGAATGGCCAAGCCACAGGCAGGGCCACCAAACAGGGTTATTAGCATGAACCCCAGTATATATTTGTTTGCATGTTGTCTCCCCCCAATGGATTGTAAGCACCTTGAGGGCAAGGACTGTCTTTTGCCTCTTTTTGTATCTCCAATTCTTAATACAGGGCCTGACACCTGTTGTTGTTGCTGTGGTTCAGTTGTTTTAATTACATCTGACTCTTCTTGACCCTATTTGGGGTTTTCTTGGCAAAGATATTGGAGTGGTTTGCCATTTCCTTCTCCAATTCATTTTACAGATGAGGAACTGAGGCAAACAGGGCGAAGTGAATTGCCTGGGGTCACACAGTTAGGAAGTGCCTGAGGTCAAACCTGAACTCAAGAAGATGAGTCTTCCTGACTTCAGGCCCAGTACTCTCTCCACTGTGCCACCTAATTGCCCTCCTAGCACATAATAGGCACTTGATAAATATTGATTGATTGGACTGCATGTGTAGCCTTGGACCTAAGCTTACTAGCACATCAGGTTAACAAATGTTCGCTGAGCACCAGTACAGTAGGACACAAAGAAAATATAATTTATGGCCCGTCTTTCCAGAGTTTATAGTCTTCCCAGGATGGACAGGGTTAATGTACAAGTATTAACTGGATCGTATGGGATCAATCCTAAGTGCACTAAAAATGGAGAGAAAGAAGAGATTTGTGAGGGCAATTGAAAAGGTGAGGCAACAGAGAGACTGGTCTGATTCTCCTGACATGTTACTAACCCTGACCAAAACAATTTTGCTTGACCCAGCAGCAACATTTTAGGGAACCTAAAAGGAAGCAGCACGAATAGAGAATCCTAGCACTCATTACTCTAATCTCTCATTCCTTTTCTTTTCAAAGATAAAAAAAATTTGTTTAAATTCCTCCTGGGCTGAGACACACCCTTTGCCATTTTCTTTCTGTCTCAGGTTTAGAGATGGGAACTCGCCCACAAGGAAACAGATCAGCAGGAAGACTAATTCAAGCCAAGAGACCTTAAGGCTGCCAATCCCAGAGCCATCACCACCCCTAGTCACTACATAATTGAATGAGTTTGAGCTTCCTGCAGATTGTAAGAGGATGATTTCATTAATTCTTTCTCATGGCATAATAAGCACTATCACTATTTGTCAAGTAACTTAGGTTCCAAGTCAAGCTCTAACTCCATTCCCTCATTCATTAAATGAATGACATGTGGCCTCAAGACATTGGGATGCTAGTCTCCAAAGACCTGAAAATTACTATCACCAAAGGGACAGTGAAAAGCATGTAGTGGCCATGAACAGGCTGTAACACACTAACAGAGAATTAGAAAAGAGAAGCAAAGTAAAGGATGTCATCAAAGAAATGTATGAAAAGGAAGATGGGCTGGTCACATGGCCAAAGCAAGAAATAATAAGAGACGAGGTGGGCAGTCAGTAGTTTTCATTGGATTTGTAGTCAGAAAGATTGGAGTTCAAGTCTCATCTCAGACACTAGTTGTGTATGTGACCCTGGGCAAGTCACTTAACCTTTTATGTGTCTCCGATTCTTCATCTGTAAAAGGAGAAAGTTGGATTTATTGGCTTCCAAGATCTCTTCCAGTTCTATAGTGATGATCCTATATCTTTGAAATTTCAAAAGAAATTGAGGGAAACATCCAGTTCATTAGGAAAGTCCACAGTGGTAAACACAGAGCAAGGCATAAGCAAGAGTCATACAGGCCTGGAATAATATAGACCATTGGTCATGGTCTACATTATTAGAGGAAAATGGCCACATCAGTGAGATGACAAATCCATTTGAGTATTTCAGTATTAAACAAATAGAAGCTGGAAGGAACCTTAGAGGCCATTGAATCAAACCCCTCATTTTACAGATGAGGAAACCAAGGCTCAGGTAGACTAATGACTTACCCAAGGTCACATTGCTACTAAATGTCTAAGGCAGCATTTGAACTGGGGTCTTCCTGACTCCAAATCTAGTACTCTATTCACTGCACCACCTCACTGTAGTTTTAAGAGAATTGCAAAAGGGTTCTTTGGGCATAATCCTTACCCTCCTGTAATGCATGAGGGCTATTGAAGTGCAGTCTCTCTTTCCTATGATATTGGCCAGTATGTCACTATAAGGGTCAATCAGGTAACCTCAGTGTCCCCTGTTACTCAAAATTATCAAGAACCTTGCTTGCCCTGGTCTTCCAACAGTCACTCAGAACATTTGGCTTGAGAAAAGAGGTGATAGGGTTGCGTGGTGCGCCTTAAGACCCCTTCAAATGAGTTGGTAAGCAATGAAATCTAAAAGTCATTGGTCAGGTGACCTTCAGTGAAAGGAAGAAGGTGAACAAAAAGGAAACTATACCAATTTTGCTCCTCTTTATCAGGTAATAGAAACATGACATGGAAAATATATGGAGTATATATACTTGTATATATTTATACAGGTACATATTATTTCCTTGTTATGCTGCAAGCTTTTTTGATTAGAGATCATTTCATGAACCATCTTCATATCCCCAGTACCTAGCACAGTATCTGGTACATAGTAGGTGCTTTCAAAATGCTTGTTGATTGGCGGAAGGGGGTGGAATGGAGTCAAGATGATGGAGAAAAGGCAGGGACTGCCCTAAGCTCTCCCTAAAACCCCTCCAAACACCTTTAAATAATGCCCTAAAACAAATTCTGGAGTGGAAGAACCCAAAAAAAGATGGAGTAAAACAATTTTTCAGTCCAAGACAACTTAGAAAATCAGCAGAAAAGATCTATTTAACTAGGGTGAGGGTGGAGCATAGCCCAGCACAGACCATGCCACTGCAGACTGGGCCCCAGAAAACCAGAAACAGGCCTTAGGAGTGACTGAATTGGCAGCAGCAATGGCTGCTTCCAGAGCTCTTAGCCCACAGATGGTGAACAACTACAATTAATCGTATGCAATTACAAGGGTCTCTTTGCTAGCACTGGGTCAGAACTCTGTTGCTTTGCCCATACTCAGATCTGAGTTGCAGTCCTGGGTGGCAGTCCCAGAGTGAAGAGGAGCACTAGCACACCAGAGCTTATAGCTGCAGTGGAGCAGGGACTCTGCTCACAGTTCCAGGGCAAAAAAAAAAAGTGTTTGTGATCACACACAGACCAGAACACAGGCCAGGAGAGTATTAAACATACCTCTCCTTAGATCATGCCAGCTTGGAAGAACTGAAAGATTAAAGACCCCCAAAATTAGCTCTGAAAACAGCTGCACAAAATCCCTGAAGCTTGGAACATTGAGCCCTCCACCCTGGAAACAGATCCCAATTTTAGCAAAGAGTTAAGAGTCAAGAAATAGGCTGGAAAAATGAGCAAGCAACAGAACAAATATCTGATTATATAAAGTTACCATGGTGACAAGGAAGATCAAAACATACACTCAGAAGAAGACAAAGTCAAAACTCTTACATCCAAAGTCTCAAAGAAAAACATGAATTGGTCTCAGGCCATGGAAGAGTTCAAAAAGGATTTTGAAAATCCAATAAGAAGGTAAAAAAAATCATGAAAAAAAGAGTCAATAGCTTGGTAAAGGAGGCACAAAAAATATTGAAGAAAGTAATACCTTAAAAAAAAGAGACTAGAGCAAATGGTAAAAGTGACACAAAAATCTAATAAGGAGAACAATGCCTTGGAAAGCAGGATGGGACAAATGGAAAAAGATATACAAAAATTCACTGAAGACAAGAACTCCTTAAAAAGTAGAATTGGCCAAATGGAAAAGAAGACACAAAAGCTCACTAAAGAAAAGAATTCCTTAAAAATTAGAATTGGGGCAAATAGGAGCTAATGACTTTATGAGAGATCAAGAAACAATAAAGAAAAAGAACAAAAAAATAGAAGAAAAATGTGAAAGATCTCATTGGAAAAAATAACTGACCTGACAAAGAGATCCAAGAGAGATCATTTAAAAATTATTGAACTACCTGAAAGCCATGATAAAAAAAAAGTTAGACATCATCTTTCAAGAAATTATCAAGGAAAACTGCTCTGATATTCTAGAACCAGAGGGCAACATAGAAATTGAAAGAATCTACAGATCATCTCCAGAAAGATATTCCCAAAGGAAAACTCCTAGGAATATTGTAGTCAAATTCCAGAGCAACCAGGTCAAGGAGAAAATATTGCAAGCATCCAGAAAGAAAAAATTCAAGTATCATGGAACCAGAAGATTTGACAGCTTCCACATTAAAGGAGCAGAGGACTTGGAATATAATTTTCCACAGGGCAAAAGAGCTAGAATTACAACCAAGAATAACCTACCCAGCAAAACAAAGTATAATCCTTCAGGGGAAAAAGTAGACATCCAATGAAATGGAGGACTTTCAAGTATTCCTGATGAAAAGACCAGAGCAGAATAGAAAATATGACTTTCAAATATAAGACTCAAGAGTAGTATAAAAAGGTAAACAGGAAAGGGAAATCATAAGGGACTTCATAAGGTTAAACTGCTTACATTCCTACATGGGAAGATGATACTTGTAACTCATAAGAACTTTCTCATTATTAGGGCAGTTAAAAGTCATATATATAGACAGAGGACACAGGTGTGAGTTGAATATGATGGGATGATTTCTTAAAAAAATAAAATTAGGGGGTGAGAAAGAGAAATGTACTGGGAGAAAAGGAAAGAGAAAGGTAGAATGGTGTAAATTATCTCACATAAAAAAAGGCAAGAAAGAGCTCTTACAGTGGAGGAGAAGATGGGTGAAGTGACAGGGAACACTTGAACCTTATTCTCATCAGAATTGTCTCCAAGAGGGAGCAACATACGCACTCATTTGGTATAGAAATCTATCTTTCCCTACCAAAAGGTAGGAGGGGAAGGGGATAAAAGAAAGGTGGGATGGAGCTGATAGAAGGGAGGGAAGATTGGGGAAGGTGGTATTCAGAAGCAAGACATTTTTGAGGAGGGATAGGGTGAAAGGAAAGAGAATAGAATAAATGGGGGAAATAGGATGGAAGAAAATACAGTTAGCAATGCTAAATGTGAAAAGAAAAAAATTTGAAGCACGTTTCTTTGATAAAGGCTTCATTTCTCAAATATATAAAGAACTGACTTAAATTTATAAAAATAAGAGCCATTCCCCAATTCATAAATGGTCAAAGGATATGAAGAGTCAGTTTTCAGACGAAGTAATCGAACTGTTTATAGCTATATGAAAAAAGTGCGCCAAATTCTTATTGATTGGAGAAATGCAAATTCAAACAGTTCTGAGGTACTACCTCACACCTGTTAGATTGGTCAATAAGACATAAAAGGAAGATGACAAATGTTGGATGGGATGTGGGAAAATTGAGACACTAATGCACCATTAGTAGAGCTGTGAACCAATTTCTGTAGAGCAATTTAGAAGTATGCCCAAAGAGCTATAAAACTGTGCATACCCTTTGACCCAGCAATATCACTACTAGATCTGTATCCCAAAAGAGAAGAAAGGAAAAGTATCTCTATGTACAAAAATATTTATAGCAGCTCTTTTCTGGAGGCGGAGATTGAGGGGATGCCCATCAATGGGGGGGGGGGCCTGACTGAACAAGTTGTGCTATATGATTGTGTTGGAATGCTATTGTGCTATAAGACATTATGAGAAGGATGCTCTCAGAAAAGCCTAGAAAGACTTACATGGACTGATGCAGGGTGAAATCAATAGAACCAGGAGAACATTGTACACAGTAACAGCAATATAATAATATGATCAACTGTGAGTGACTCAGCTATTTGCAATGATCCAAGGCAACTCTTAAGGACTTATGATGAAAAATGCTATCCATTCCCAGAGAAAGAATTGATGGAGTGTAAATAAAGACTGAAGCATACTTTTTTTATTTCTTTATTTTTCTTGGGTTTTTTTTTGTCTATCTTTTCTTTTACAATATGACTAATATGGAGGTGTGTTTTTCATGACTATACTTGCATAACCAGTATCACATTGCTTGCCGTCTCAATGAGAGGGGGAGGGAGAGAATTTGGAACTCAAAATTTAACAACAATGCTAAAAATTGTTTTTACATTTAATTGGGGTAAAATAAAATACTAAAAAAAATTCTTGCTGATTGAATAATGGTTCTGAGGAGATCAAGTGATGAATATATCACAGTACAGAAAGGGAAGGAAAGAACTAGCAACTCTGTGAATCCACCAAGATTTAGGGTTTCCTTAAAATTAAATGAATGACAAACAGAAACATAAAAGATGGAGTGTTATGAAGGACTCCCCCATTCTCACCTCTGAGGATATTGAAAAGACTATACTGATCTCAAGAAAACCAAATGTTTTCCCACAGCAAACAGAGATAAATTAACTCCAAATAAAATTCAAAATTATCAGACTGACAGTCAAGACCTTGTACAACAGGCCCCAATCTGCCTTTCCAATAATATATCTCACTACTCCACTACTGGTACTCTGCACTCTAGATGAAATGGATTACTCTCTGTGTCTTCTATACTTCCCCACCTCTGATCCTTCAATCCCTTAATCAGAAATGTCCTCCTTACTGTCAAAATATCCTCCTCTCCTTCAAGGCCTAGATCAAATGCTACCTCATCTTTGGAGCCTTTCTTTCTCCTCCCAACAGCAGCACCCTCTCCTTCTTATGAGTCCCACAGCATTTCATTCTTAACTTTTTTATGTCACTTCCTCTGCCATCCTGTGATTTTGTTATTTGGTGGTTCTCTTCCCCTGTGTAACCTTTGTGGGCAGGGAGTGTACTTTGCTCCTTTTTGTATCTCTCCTGGCACCTAGTGCAGTGCCGTACTTAGAGAAGGTGTTTAATAAACTTTTGTTGAAATGACTTTTTTATTGAACTGTGTGGAGAGGGAATAGCACGGCAATTTCCTAATACATGAAACTAATTTTTTGACCAGCACTTATCACGTATTATTTTGCAGTACTGTTTTACGTCTGTCATAGCTACCATAGTCAAATGGCAGGGACCATGTCTTATCTGAATTTTTTCTCTCCTAGCTCCTAGCAAAGTGCACAATGCACAGTAGGTGTTCAAAAAGAAATCTCGGTTGTACTGCATTGAATCTAAGCCAGCAGCAATTCTGTCAAAACCCTGTCATAAGCCCCTTAAATTATAAGGGAGAAATGGAAGTTTTAAAATGTAATCTCCTCAACCTCTATCCAAGATTCAACATCAAAGAGGAAAAACCTGGCTCAGTTCCTCTTTGTTTGCAGTGCCATGGGGGCTCATTCCATTGGGACTCAATGAATATTAATGGGATTGAACAAACCACTACAAACTTTCAAAAACATCTAGGATTAATTTGGCAAACAGAGTTTCCATTTTTATAAGTACAAATAAAAAGATGCCACCATTCCCATCATATTTACTTTTTTCAAGTGCCTCAGAAATGTGGGAATCCATGTTATATCTGCCAGTCAAGAGGTCTTTTCTATATCATTTTATGAAAGGCTGTGTGCAACCAGCTAGCAGCCTTCTCAGACACTAATGAGGTTTGGTGTTTTTAAATTATTCTACCCACAGTGAAGAAATAGTCTTTAACCAATTCCTGCTTGTTAATTGATTAGCTGAACAGTTGAACAACTAGGAAAAAATAAAACTGCAATGAGGGGGAGGGAGGGACATAACTACTGTTTATTTAGGGCAGGCACTGTGCTAAATGTTTTACAAATGTTATCTCACAAATGCGAATTAAAACAACTCTGAGGTACCACCTCACATATATCAGATTGGCTAATGTGACAGAAAAGGAAATGATAAATGTTGGAGAAGATGTGGGAAAATTGGAGCACTAATGAATTGTTGGTGGAGTAGTGATCTGATTCATTCATTCTGGAGAGCAATTTGGAATTACACCCAAAGGGCAATCAAACTTTATATACTCTTTGACTCACAATGTCACTACTAGGTCTGTATCTCAAAGAGATCATAAAAAAAAGGGAAAGGGCCCACAGGTACAAAAATATTTATAGCATCTCTTTTTGTAGTGGCAAAGAATTAGAAATTGAGGGGATACTCATCAACTGGGGATTGGCTGAACAAGTTGCAGTATGTGAATGTAATGGAATACTATTGTGGTATAAAAAATGATAAGCAGGCAGATTTCAGAAAAACCTAAAAAGACTTACATGAACTGATGCTAACTGAAGTGAGCAGAACCAGGAGAACATTGTAACAGCATCATAGTCCAATGATCACTTATGACAGACTTAGCTCTTCTCAGCAATACAATGATCCAAGACAATTGTAAAGGACTCACAATGGAAAATGCTATTCACATCCAGAGAAAGAACTATGGAGATTTTATGTGCATTAAGATAAAATTTAAAGATATTAACCTTGCATTGTGACCTGATAAGATCTTTGAGTAAGGTAGACTAATCTGGCCAAGAGAGAAGTGGAAACAGAAGACTACTTAATAGGTTACTGTGGAGGTCCAGGTTGTTGGAAATAAGGCCATAGCATTTATTAATAATGGGAATTGAAAGGAAGGAAAAAAATCCAGAGATGATACAGAGAGAGAAATAGAACTTGATCCAATGTGGAATATGAAGGATAGTGAAGACCCAAAGATAACAGCAAGATTTTGAACCAGGAAGAATGGTGTTGTGGTAAAAGCAATAGGACTGGATGAATGCTGATGCCATCAAGAAAAGCAGGAAAAACTGAAAATGGATTAATTGAGGGGGCAGTAAATAGAAGAACTTAAATTCTGGATATGTTGAGTTTGAGGTGCCTGGCAAATCTAGGAGGATTTATCCAGTAGGCAGCTGAAAACAGAAGTTTAGAGTTCAAGAGAGAATTTGAATCTGGCTTTAACAAAATTGTGAAACATCTACACAAAGGAGTTTGTTAAAACCTTGGAGTAAATGAGGTTACCAAGGAAGGAAGTATAAAGACAGGAAAGGCAAAAGGTCAAGGGCATGAGGTAGTCTAGAATGGTTCCTAGCAAACCAGAGTGGCTAATGACAGAGTGAAAACTGAGTAAGGAGACATATAGTGCAAATGAGGGGAATCCCCCAGCTGCTAGCACCTTCTCCTCCAAGCTTACCTTGGATCTGCTATGCATGTGTATTGAATATACCTCCTGCATACACATTGTCTCCTCCATTAGAATGTAAGCTCCTTGAAGACTAGGACTGCTTCTCTTTTGTCTTTGTCTCAGTACTTAGCATAGTGCCTGAACATAGCAGGCCCATAATAAATGCTTACTGGTTGACTGACTGACTGTTCATGAGAATATAATTTCAGAATTTCTGGAGGTGGCACAGTTCCAGGTAATGATCTAAGAATTATTGCCCATGTTGATGAATGGCTACAACAGGAAATGGAAGTGAAGGTGTTAGACGGAAGGTGTTAGATGGAATGGAAGTCAAGATGTTAGAAGGACCACCATTATCAATATTTAAATCCTGGTGGTAGATACTGATGGTACTGAAGTAACTCGGGGGCGAGGGGGAGGAGGAGGGGAATGGAAGAACAGCCTGGAGATGGACAGAGCTATAATCATGAACTCCTAAGAAAGATAGATTACTGAAGTATGAATTTTATTATATTTTGTTGCATATACATAGTTGTTGGCATGTTACCTTCCTCATTAGATTGTGAGCTCCTTGAGGACGATAAGTATGTTTGCCAAACTTAGCACAGTGCCTGGCACATAGTAAGGGCTTAATAAATGTTTGTACCCCCAGTGCCTAGCACAATGCTTGGCACACAGTAGGCAACTGGAAAATGTTTGTTGAATAAATGAATCACAGAATAAGAGCCTGGAAGCAGCTAGGAAGAGTAAGGAATATCTTAAAACTTCTGCTTGGCCTTCTGAATCAGATTTTGGTTAAGGAAAAATGGATGTGTGCTAGACCTGATACATCCACATCTATGGAAAGGGCATAGGGATGAGAGTCAGTGACTGATCTTTTATTCACAGCTATACCAGTATCTGTGTGACCTTGAGCATGTAATTCCAAGAAGAGAATGAAGTATAAGAGAGAGAAGGGAAGGAGGAAGCTAGTCAAGACAAATGGGGACCTAAGGCAAAACAAATAAAAAGAGAAAATATCAATAGTTCTTACCCAGTTATTCACTTAAAATGTGACTGTAGGGAAGAGGCCACTTTACTCTTCACTAAGGCAAAGCAGAGCTACATCTCTGAAGTTGCAGCTGCAACATGACTGAGGCTGGCCTGACAATTAGCACGTTTTTCCTGCCTCAAAATAAAAGGGGGAAAGGGACAAAGAGGCAAAAGCTAAAAGCAAATGAACATTTATCTAATTCACAGTCAACTGAAATGCCGTAGGCCCCAGGCCAAAGAGTATTCTTGGACTAGATGGATTTGGATGCCCTAAATTTAACCAACTGGAGTTCTTTTTTTAAGTACCATCTTATTCACCTTTTAGAAGCAAAAACTTTGCCTCTTAATACACAATTTACATTTCCTCATAAAGATAGAACATAATGTCCTTGGCTTAGCTATCCCACAATGCAAGGGCATTTTACCCCAGCAACTGTTCCCTTTGTTAACAGTTGGGCCTCCTGGTCCAACATGTAGAGGCAGAGTGAGCTATCACCTGCCATGTGGGACTTATAGGTGGGTGCTAGTTGAAGGGTCCCCAGTCAATCCCTTATATATGTTACCTCCTCCAACTACAATAGAATATAAGCTCCTTTAGTGCAAGAAGTCTTGTTTTTGTATATGTATCTCAATACTTAGCACAGTGCTTGGCCCATAGTAAGTGATCTTCATTCATTCATTTAATCATTCTTAGTACATCTTTGACAGCTGTCTGTCATGGGGCCTAAGATTCAAACCACAGAATGTTAGAGGTGGAGAGGATCTTACAGAGATACTTAAATACTTATGTGCTCTTGGACAATTCATTTCTCTTCTTTGTGCCTCACCTCAGTTTCCTCATCTGTAAAATGTGGGGGTTGGACTAGATGACATCTAAATTTCCTTCCAGCTCTGAATCTATGATCCTATGATCATGGACTCCAACTCCTTCATTTTGCAGAGAATGAAACTGAAGCCAAAAGGCAGAAATTAAGTTGTCCACGGTCACATGATTAGTAAAAGGAAATGTCAATTCTAGAATTCAGGCTTTCTAACTATTTAGCAACTATATATCCAGATTTTTCCTTAATTCTTTAGGTATTCAATCCACCCCCAACACCAGCAGCCAAGGAGTTATTTTACTTAAGTGCACATCTGACCATCTCACTCCCAATTAATCAACTGCAGTGGCTGAATTTATGTCTTCTTTAGGAAGCTTCTTTTAAAATGCAAACATTTTAGGAATGGATTACACATCAATTGTAATGACAATAACCTCTACCTGGCATTTGTTTATTACTTTCAGCCTTTCAGAGTGCTTTCACATCTGGTATGTCATTTAATCTTCGTAAGAGCCTTGTGAAATATGTAGAGCAAAGGTGATATTTCCCAAACCTATGTAATAGAAAGGAAAACTGAAGGATAGATGTGCCTTATCAAAAGGATTCTGACTCCCAGCTTTAAATCTTTTCCACTAGATTACACTATTAGTATAAATAGTGTAAATGAAATTCTTATCAGTCACTTGCGGAAAAATGAATGAAATCAGAGGGTGCTACCCGGATGAGAACATGCCCAGTTGGGGTATCAAAATGAGGTACCCTAGGAATCTAGGGGCAACATGAGAGTACAAAGTACCCAGTGTGACAGTGAGGAAAAGGAGAAGACACATACACAAAGGAGAAATGGGAAGATATGAAATCCAGACTTTACCTGATTCTTAGTTTTGCCTTGGGACAGGCAGGTGTGTTAGATACTTACATCTAGTAATATACTAATATATTTATACTAGTAATATATTAATCCAGGGGTGGGGAGCCTGTGGCCTCAAGGCCACATGTGGCCCTCTGAGTCCTCAAGTGCAGCCCTTTGACTGAATCCGAACTTCACAGAACAAATCCTTTTATTAAGGGGATTATTTTTTTAATTTTAAAAATAATATAAAACATGCAAGTAATGTGCACGAGGGAGAGCCAGTTGTCAGGGCCTTATCCCCAACAAGCCACAGAGAAACAGAGGTTCAGCAATAATAGACAACTTTTATTCTGTTCTTAAAAGTTTGCAATGAATTTTTTATACTTCATTTCATTTGAGTCCCACAACAGCCCTGTGAACTAGATACTGCTACTATTAATTATTATTATCATTATTACCATTTGACAGATAAGAAAGCTGAGCCTCAGAGAAGTTAAGTGGCTCATCTGTGATAACCAGACAGCAAGCGTCAGAAGGAACATTCACCCAGGTGTAGAACTCTAGCCAGCCACGATACTGTCATCTCTAGTGAAATCAGACTGGAATGTCCCAAAAGGTAGTAAATTCCCATCACTGGAAGTATTTAAGCAGAATAGAACAGCTCACCTGACAGGGACAGTTTAAAGCAGGAGTTCCACAAACTATGGCCCAGGGTTAAATCCACCTATTTTTGTACTGCCCATGAGCTAAGAATTTTTTTTTACATTTTTAAATACAATAAAGTTTTATTTAAAATGTAAAAACTAGGGGCAGCTAGGTGGCGCAGTGGATAGAGCACTGGCCCTGGATTCAGGAGGACCTGAGTTCAAATCTGGCCTCAGACACATAACATTTACTAGCTGTGTGACCCTGGGCAAGTCACTTAAACCCATTGCAAACCATACAAAAACAGGTAGTTGTCCACATACATCTCACAGGCTGTAGTTGGCAGGCCCCTAGCTTCAGGGAAAGTTCTACATTACCATCAAAGACTGGTGCTGGTATTGTCATTCAATTTAGCTCAGAAGAGAACTAAGAGCTAATGATGATTATTCCACCCCTTCCTCTGCCAATAATGGTGTACTTAGGGCTGGGATTAGAACAATGCCCAATAATTGTTTAGATCCATTCACTGATGAGCCTGCCCCTCCCTTTGATCTGCCAGTGCCCAAAAG
Organism: Vombatus ursinus; assembly: GCF_900497805.2. NCBI lineage: Eukaryota > Metazoa > Chordata > Mammalia > Diprotodontia > Vombatidae > Vombatus > Vombatus ursinus. The sequence continues at coordinate 11,606,995 of NW_020947390.1, read as the reverse complement.
ACACTTCCTCTGGTGCTGGTCAGATAATCCAGATGCAGGAATTGTGTTCCTGATGACAGTCATCAATAACTTTTGGTCACTAACAATTCACTCAACTATTTCATTGCTGTTTGCTCAGTGGGAGTTCATTCTGTACCAGGATCAGCTGGCCAGAAACTGAGGCTGGCCTCTGCCCACACACCTGCCCCTTCAGCCACATGTCCTCCAAGAACTGCTCAACCCAGGTTGGCAAATTGATGTTGGTTCCTCCTTCCACAGCAACCACATGAAAGTCCTAACCTTGAGATCAAAAGCTCCTTCAATTTTCAAGGCTTTTCCTTGTTACCAGTGCCTTGTGTGTATTCTATATTCAATCAAGTATTTATTAAGTACCCAATATGTGTGAAACACTATACCAGGGGCTAAAGACACAAAGATAAATAATGAAATGATCCTTATGTTCCAAGAAGTTACATTCCAATGGGGGAGATAACAAGTGTGTATATTACATATAAAGAATAAATACAAAGAGAACAAATACAAATGAGTACAAAGTAGTTAAATATAGGGTAGTTAGGGAGGGAAATAGGAATTGGGAGAATCAGAAGAGCTTCATGGAAAAGGTGGTGTTTGAGATTCATCTTCAAGGGGGAGAGGGATTTTATGAGGCAGAGGTGAGGAAGAGGCACATTCTGGACATAAGAGATGGCCAGTGCAAAGGCAAAGAGATGGGGAGATGGTATGCTTTGTGTGAAGATCAGAGAAACGGTCAGTTTGGCTGGAGTGCCAAGTGTGGAAATAAATAGTGAGGCTGGAAAAATAAGATGGCACCAGGCTACAAAGGGTCTTAAAAGTTAGAGAGGATATTATATTTTATCCTAGAGGCAATAGGAAGTCCCTGGAATTGGCTGCGTACAGGAGTGACAAAGTCAGATTTTCACTTAAGGAAAATCCCTTCACAACTGTGTAGAGGATGGATGAGAGTGGTAAGAAACTTAAGGCAGGGAGACAAATTAGGACACTATTGCTGCAAGAGAACTAAGGTAGTGGCTCTGTAGAGAGAAGGGGAGAGATGTATGTGAGAGATGTGATAGAAGTAGAAATGATAAAACTGACCATTGATTGTGATATGTGGGGTGAGAGAGAGTAAGTTGAAGATAACAGGTAGGTTATGAACTTGGAAGAGTGAAAGAATGTGGTACTTTGACAGAAACAGAGAAGTTTGGAAGAGAAAAGGGACAGGGAAGCCAATGAGTTCTGTTTTGTACATGTTGAGCTTGAGATGTCTCTAGGACATCCAGTTTGAAATGGCTAATAGGCCGTTGGTCATGTGGGATTGAAATTCAGGGGAAATTCTGCATAGACATTATAATTAAACCGATGGGATCTCATGAGGGCCGGAAAAGAGAAAGACAGACTGACAGAGACAGAGATAAACAGACAAAGACAGAGACAGATAAACAGAGAAAGAGAGATGGAAAGAAAGGGGGGGAGAGAGGGAGAGGGAGAGGGAGAGGGGGAGAGAGAGAGAGAGAGAGAGAGAGAGAGAGAGAGAGAGAGAG
>NW_020947390.1:11584235-11605354 GCF_900497805.2 Vombatus ursinus | reverse complement strand
GAGAGAGAGAGAGAGAGAGAGAGAGAGAGAGAGGGAGAGAGAGATTTACAGGACAGAGCCTTACGGTAAACTCATAGTTAAAATGCATGATATGGATAAATGAGCCAGCAAAGGAGATTGAGAAGAAATAGTGAGGGATGGTATACAGGAGGAAAGCTTGGTCAAAAGTGTCAAATGCAGCAGAAAGGTTAAGGATGAGGATGGAGAAAAGAACATCAGATATGGCAATAAGATCATTGCTAGATTGCTAGATTATTTGGATGGAGGAAGGAATAGTTCCAGTTAATTGTCAGGGTTGAAAAGGAGAATGCAAAGAGTTGAGGAGGAACCAGAGGAGACATGGGTCAGTGCAAGGAGTATAGTCAGCTTTTTCCAAAAGTTTTGCTGAGAAAATGAGGAGAGATATAGGGCAATAGATTCAGGGGGATGATAGAGTCTAGCATAGATTTTTTAATGTAAGAAAATACTCTGTGGGCACCTACTCTATGTGATGTTACTGTGCCATATGATGGAGGGAAGACAAAGACAAACAAGAAACGGCCTTTGACCTCAAGGAGCTTATAATCTGGGAGAGGAGAGATGTTTACACAAATAACTGTTAGTAGGCAGAATGTGATTAAAAAGGCACAAAATCCTATAAGAGAATGGAAGAAGCATTAGGAAAGTCTTCCTTGAAGAGGTAACATTTGAACTGTGTCTTGCAAGATGGATAGAATTTCAGATGGTGGAGGTGAGAAAAGTATCACAGGCAAAGGGAATGTATGTATTTGGGGAAATGAAGTTTAACTTAATTTGACCCAATCATGTGATAAGTAAGTGGGAATAATGGGAAGATGAGTCTAGAAAAGTAAGTTGAGACTAGATTATTGTGAATTTGGATTGTATTGTTTGGAACGCCATGCAGAAGGCTTTATATTTAATAATGCAGGCAATAGGGAACCTTTAAAGGTGGGGGGGGAAGTGATTGATAAGAGCTGTGTCTTATTAAGATGATATGCCTGGTTAGTATGGTAAATTAAAAGGAATATGATATGTTGCAATATGATGTGATAAACATTTATTAGGTGCCTACAATGTGCCAGGTGCTGTGCTAAGCAGTGGGGATACAAATTTAAAAAGAAAAGACAATGTCTGCCTTCAAGGAGCTCACGTTCTAATAAGGGAATATAATACACCAAAGAAAGCTGAAAGGCGGGAGGGAGGGAGGGAATTTCCAGAGGGTACTTTGTAGGGGGATGACGAAAATGATGACGAAATTGAAACAAGCAGAGCAGCTGATGGAAAATGAAGAGTTGGCTGAGAATTTTGAGCTTTCTGTAAAGGGAGGCTATGGGAAGAATTTTTTTCCTGCCCTCCAGACCTCCAATCAGAAAGGCAGAAGATACTAATGAGATATGAGTAGCAAGGATAAAGCAGTCTTTATAATGATGAATTCCTGGTGATATTTGTTTGGTAACGAGTTTTTCCTAGGCAGGGCATGATGAAGATGATGATGAAGTTGAAACCAAACAGAGCATTGGGTGGCAAATTATAGGGGAGAGAGGAAGAAAAACCACACAAACAAGGAGATCCATTAAAACAAGAGGTTGCAATAGGCCCTGAATGGATTAGTAGCAGGAAGAATAGAAAAGAAGGAAAAGATATGAGAAACGTTGCCTAAGCTGACTGGGAACTTCCACCCACTAGTCTTAGTTCTGACTTCGAAAATGACAGGGAATAAATAGAATTCATCTTTCTGATAAGCCCTTGCCCTTGAGGATGGCTATAATTTCTCCCTCAGGCCTTTATTTTCCATGCTAAATGTCCTTTGTTTCTTCTGCCATTGCTTATAAGGCTGATTTTCTGCCCCCTTCTCCATCCTAGCTGTCTTTTCTAGATGGACTCATTTTCCAGTGTTCACTTCTACACAACAAAGCGTGATGCCTAAAACTAAAGACAATCCCCAACCTCCTGTCATATTCAAATAGATAATTGAATGCTTCTCCATGACCCGTAAATGATGTTGTAGAGGCAACTATGGCATTAGATGCACAAATCAACCACATGATACATTCAATTCAGGTCACTGACATCAAAACCAAAACTCTTCCCACTATAGCACCTTGAGTCATCCCCTAACTAATATTCCCAGCTCTGTCATGACCACTGTCTTTCATGGACTACCATGGCATCCAGCTTGCTTACGCACCTTTTCCCTAGTCCAGACTTCCAGCTCTGCCCCAGCTGTTCTCAATAACACTAACACTTTACATTTCTGTAGTCATATACAGTTTTCAAAGTCTTTTCACATTCATTTTCTCAACTGATTCTAGCAGCAACTCTCTAAGAAAAATACCATTATCCCCATTTGATGGATGAGGAAACTAGAGCTTGAAGAGTTAAAGTGACTTTCCCCAAGGTCATAGAGTTCACAAGAATCAGAACCAGGATGTGAACCAGGATTCTTACTCTTTTGTCAATGTTCTTTTAGTAATTGGAGGGACCTGTGGATGCCCAGGATTTTGTGGTCAGGATTTTGTTCTTTTTTTTCCCCCTTATCACGATCTCCTGTGTCACTGCTTATTTATACCCAAACACTCAGTCAATGGATTAAGGAAATAGGAGAAACTGTCTACCCCATTCCTGGGTAAGGAAAGTGTATCTTTCATACATCTCCATCAAATTGACAGAGAATTTAATATTCTGACTAGGCCCATTTATTTCTAACTCCTCACCAGCAATATACGTAACTTCCCTTTTCCCTCCCAAAAGAGAGTTTGGGGAGTAGGGGGGAGGCGGAGGGCAGAGAATAGACTTTCTTTTAACCTGGACTAATGGGAGCCCAGAGTGCTTCTTTATAATAGGTCATGTTATCATAATATAAATTAATGTTCTTCTAGAGGTTTTAATATTTCCAATTTTATCCTTGTGATCTTTGCAGTAACTTTTTGAAGTCCAAGATTGTGGGATCCCTAAGGAAAGGAGGAGCTAGAGTTGATTAATTTCATGTCATGCTTTTCAGTGAATGACATTCTTCAATTTTATCCAAGTCCAGGAAAGAAGGAATGATAGCTGAACAAGGAATATGGATTACACTCAGCCTTCATCGGAATACACCAGGTCCTAGCGCTCCTTCAGGACTCTGCTGGATAAATTTGACTTACTTTATCTAGATGGAGATAACACAGTAGTGACTATAGCAAATAATTTCTAGTTTTCACCATCAATTCAATGTCTGCTTATAACCTTAGTGTCTCAGTGCAGTTCACAGAGCCTATCACTATAGACAAGACAGTGCATAGGAAACACAGGAGGCAGCCTGCTGCCCCATTGGCTGCCATTCCCTATGTCTATAACTAGGCCCAGTCCTATGCATAGATGGCTATTCTTTGTAATGCTGGGGAATGGGGGAGCAGCATAAGCAAAAGGCACCCCCTCATCCAGCCTAAAATTCCCACCATTTAAGTCTATAACATGTTAGACAAAAATACAGAGATATTGTCTCCCGGAGACCAATATTGTGGTTGTTATATTAATGGACACGGGACCCCTGAGACTTCCCCCATTAGCACATTAACTCTGTGAACATTATTAAGGATCTACCATATACAGGGTGATGTGGAGGGAATAAAAAATGAGTGAGATATGGTCTCTGCCCTCAAGCAGTCCAGTAGAAGAGATATGACACATCCATAGATAACTATACTACAAGTTAAAACATGGCTGATCAGATTAACTGCTTAATAGCTGGAGCCATGAGGTTCAGATTTAGTTAGGAGCTCTTGTTAGAATCTTATCTACTATGAAGATTTAGGTGGTTAAACTTAGTATCTCAGATAGCTCTACTATAGACTCCATGATACTGAAAGGCACAAAGGCTACTGAAGCAGTCATGACACTGGAGTTCAATTCTGCCACTTACTGATGTGACATTGAACAAGTCCCTTAACTTCCCTGGCTTTCAGTGCCCTCATCCACAAAATAAAGGGATTAAATTCTAAAATCTTTTTTTCCAGCTATAGGAATATGAACCTATGATCAGACAAGAGTCTATAAGCCAAACTTCATAAGAGATCGCTGTACTATATAGCTCTGCCAGTCAAGGATTATCCCCCAGAGAATACACACATGTGAGTCAGGTCTCATGGTAGGATTTCACTCTCCATGGAAGAGTAAACAAAAGCATCCTTGTCCTGAGGCAGTGACCAGAGCACATGACACTGACCAGAGTACCCAAAATTCCTACCAAAAAAAAAAAAAAAAAAAGACGGGGGGGGGGGGGAGAGAAAAAAAAAGAGGAGAATGTAGGGTAGACTAAACCTGACAGTGGAGTTCCATAGTCCTTCCATAAGAGTTTCCTATAACCCATTCTCAAAACTATTGCATATTGAATAATTTGGCAAACTGAAGCACCCAGGAAGAGAGAGGCCATAAACAGCAAATGGTAGAATCCATGTGCTGGTTCTACTAGTGTCCATTACCCTATGGGTGGGCAGGCACAGCTTTGCTTTGCCAAGCTGATAAGCCACCAGGATACCAAAATGCCTTATGTACAGTTGTTGGTCTTTGTTCAGTTATTTCAGTCATATCCAACTCTCCGTGACCCCATTTGGGTTTTCTTGGCAAAGATACTGGAGTGGTTTGCTGTTTCCTTCTTCAGCTCATTTTACAAGTGAGAAAACTGAGGCAAACAAGGTTAAGTGACTTGTCCAGGGTCACACAGCTAATAAGTGTCTGAGTCCAGATTTGAACTCAGGAAGATGAGTCTTCCCCATTCCAAGCTCAGTGCTCTATCCACTGTGCCACCTAGCTGCCAGTGTTACATAATAACAATTGCTCCTATTTACATCAATAAATCAATCACAAATATTTATTTAAGAGCTTACTGCGTGCCAGGCACTGTGTTAGGTACTAGTTACAAAGACAAAAATCAATCAGCCTCTGCCCCCAAGAAGCTTATATTCTACCAGACCACCTTACATTCTACATGGCAGGGGTTGGCGTAAGGACCTTGCCCACAGTGACCTAATTCCTTTTGCCTACACTTCATCAACTTCTGTGGTGCTGAAATTGATAAATAAATGGGACAAGGAAGTTGGCATTTTTTATCTTTTTCATTTTAAACTTAACACCAAATAGAACAGGTATTTCCATATACATAGTGAAGCAGAAAAAGGAGGGTTGTACATGGAACTGTGGCTCTCTATTATATACAGCTTGCTTTTCTTTTTAAAAAATAATAACTTCAGCATGTAATTTTCAAAGTTGTACCACTTGTATGTGATTCTCTTTGACCTTCCTTCTTTTTTCTTCTGTGCATTTTAAATACTTTCAATGACCTTCTTTTTGTTTATTTTCTTTTGTTTTTCTTTCTTCCTTTTGCTGCTCTATCCCTAACCTTATCCCTACTCTGACTCACAAATTCTCACTGAATAAGAAGAAAGAAAAACAAAACCCTTATAAAAAAAAAAGTATGCATAGTCAACCAAAACAAATTCAAACAGGGAAATTTCAAGGAGAGAAAGGAATAGCAACCAAAAGTTTTTGGGGAGTAGCAAAAGGCCAGCCTAGGTGGGGTGCTTAAGGCAAAGGACACTGAAAAGAGATTAGGCATAGCCAAGGGCTGAGCATAGATAAACATCACTTCTATCACATTTCTGCCCAAGACTGGTTCTAGACATTACCAGGTGGTGTCAGAGAGGGGGGAGCACTGTTTTCCTCTAATATGGGTAATGCCATCCTGGAAAAAGATTCCATTTCAAGTGTAAATGGATGGTCACATCTAACTCCTGTATTTAACTCTTCTTACCCCAGTTCTTGTACAAAGCTCATCAAAAGGCAGAATCATCCTTTTCTTGGAACCTGGAGACAACAGACTTACAGATTAGGAGGTCTCTGTATCTCCTCCCTAGAAACACAGCAAACTATTCCAAAAGCTAGTGTGAACAGTTCTTAGCTCAGCATGACTCTGATTTCTCTGTATACTCTAAGTACAAATGAGAAATAGTTCATATTCAGGAGCCTACTTGCCCCCATAGATGTATGTGCCCCATTGATGTATTCCCTGCCTTGACTTGTAATAATGTATGGAATAAAACCTTTTACTGACGAGCATTCTAAATTGTAATAAAGTGAGTTTTCTTACTGTGACAACTTAGCCCAATTTCAGTTTAAAGCTTCATCTTCCACTTGAACTCCTGGCTCTACTCCAAGATTCCTGAACAACACTAGGTTACCTAGGGATTCCAAAGTGTCATGGGCCAAGAAATGTGGCAAGGTGGAGCCCTCGCCCCAACCCTATTCTATGTGGGCAAAGGCACTCAGGAACCATGGGACTTTTCTTGACCTGAATCTAATTGTCATTTTTTTCTATTTTCTTTTACATAGAGCTTTCATAAATCAAGAATATTATAGACCTAGTAGAGGTAAGAAATATGGGCATAGTCTGGGCCATGCCTAAGGGTGTCAAAAGGAGTTGTCAACTTTCCTCTCAAGAGAAAAGAGAATGGGCAGTCATGTTTGTGGTATGATGGAAGGAACACATTCTAAAGGTTCACCTGTTCCCAAAATATTTCCATCTATCAAACTTAGTAGAATTACCATTTGGGAGTCTGTCATTCCTCTGAGTCACAGCACTGTGTTTCAAGATGTCCCTTTTTAAAATGAAACCTTCTTTGGAAATGGTTAGGTATTTATTATTTGGCCATTAACATCTCAGGATGTATTAGTTTAATCTAAGGTTAGCAATGTTCTAAGGAAATTATATGCAGGATAGGTATTTTTCAGAGGGATAAAGTTGTTGCCTAGTTGTTTTAGTTGTGTCCAACTCTTCATTGCTGTGTTCGGGGTTTTCTTGGCAAAATACTGGACTAGTCTGCTTTTTCCTTCTCTGGCTCACTTTACAGATGAGGAACTGAGGCAAACAGGGTTAAGTGACTTGCCCAGGATCACACAGCTAGTAAGTGTCTAGGGCCAGATTTGAACTCAGGAAGATGAGTCTTCCTGACTCCAGGTTCAGCACTCTATCCATTGCACCACCTAGCTGCCCAAAGTAGGTTAAGAAAGTTCCAAAGCAAGGAGAAAAGTTTCAAAACCCAAGGAGAGCAGGCAGATGAGGAATCCCAATCAAGTCAGGAGCATTGAATGTTCAAGGAGAGAAGACCAGAATCCAAAAGGACAGAAAGGAGAGGTTAGAAAATCCCAAAAGAATGAAGGGCAATGGGGTAGAAAATATAGGAAAGCAGATTTGAGCTACATATAAGGATTTCATAACAATTAGAACTATACAACAATGGAACAGACTGTCTCAGGAGGCAGTAAGATCCCTATTGTTGAAGGTCTTCAAGCATAGATTTGAACTCAGGGATATTATAAAGGACATCATTCAATAAGCAAGAGAATTAGACTAAAAGACTTCTTAATTCCCTACCAAATATAGGACACCATGACACTCAATTTTTACATATGTCTTAATTTTATTTTTGGTTGGCCAAGTAATTTAATATTGCTTTTATAGATTACATCACTCTTGTCTATCTGTCTATCTCTCCATTTGTGTGTATATACATATATGTATGTGTATATATGTACCTTAATAAAACATTTATTAAACACCTACTGTGTGCCAAGCACTATGCTAAGTTCTGGGGATACAAAAGGAGGCAAAAAAAAACCAGTCCTGTCCTTAAGGAACTCACAATCTAATTAATATGATCAGATTTGATCCTCACAACCCTAGGGGATGAGAGAGAGACAGACAGACAGACATATATGTCTGTATATATGTATATTATATACATAATTATTATCATTATATATACCTTCTCCCTTTTGAATTCTATTCAAATCACAAACAAGAAAAGGGAACAGTTCTCTATTAGCTTGCTGAAATAAGACTCCTCAGGCAAACATTGAATCTCAATTATTGTATAATAATGAGCCAACATGTTCTTCTTTATTTACCTTAACTTAACAGGTTAGATCAGCGAGGGCCTGCATTAACCTTCCATCTGCCTAATGAGAACAAGGAGTACTTTTTTCTGTATAGCCATCCTCAAAGAGTTTCCATTCCGAATACAAAGCTCCTTTAGAGCATGGAAAGAATTGCTGGCATCTAACACAAAATGGTATTTCTACTGAAGTGAGAATCTAGGAGGAAAAACATCAAGTCAAAATATTTCAAACTCACACCTGAAGCTCTGTCTTACTCTAAGGCAATTTCATACCTCTCCGCACCCCACCAGAAAATAGCTCTAATATCCCTCAATAGGGCACCAGGCTTTCTGCTGGGCTTTTATGCTAGTTTACACTGAAACCCTAGGTTAGGTTAGGCTACTGTAATCTCTGCAGAGGAAATAATTAGTCTAATCATTTCTCAGCTGTGTGGTATTTATATGCTAATGCTTAGACACTTCCTTGATCCCCCTTCCCATAATATCCTGTATAAGACTCATTACTACTTTTTGTTGTCAATATTGGATCAGAGTAGATTTATTGATCTCCAAAAAGCTTCAGCAGGAAAAAAGTTTTCCACACCAGCCAGCCATTCATCCATCCATTCAACAAACACTTATTAAGTATTTCCTATGCACTCAGCACTATGCTAGATGCTGGGGTACGAGGATGAATAAGATAAGGTTCATGTCTTCAAAAAGTACACAGTCTGGGAGGAAACAAATATAGAAAGTTGCTTATAGATTCTCCTATATTTCTTTAAGGAGCCAGTTTTCATGGAACCTCATCTGTTCTAGTTCAACTACAACAAAAAGTATGAACCTCTTTTACAAAATGTCTAATGAGTGGTCCTCCAGTCTCTACCTAAAGAAGTTAAATGATAAGTAATTCAATATTCCCTTGGTGGTGGGAATATTGACTAAGTTTCACTATTAACAAATTTGTTTTTTTTCCTCTGTAACTGCTGCCAATTGCTCCTATTTATACCCTCTGCAACCAAGAAGAACAAGTTTAATCCCTTTGTCACATGAAAATCCTTCAGACATTTAAAGATGGCTATTGTGTATTTGCTAAGACATTTCTTCTTCAGGCTAATCATCTCCAGTTGCTTCAACTGATCTTCTCGTATCATAGTCTCAAGACCACTTACCATTGCGGTGAGTTTACTCTGTATGACCTCCAGATCATCAATGTCATTTCTATAATATGGGACCCAGAACTTGACACAATACTACAGATGTGATCTGATCAGAACAAAATACAATGGGACTATTTCCTCTTTTATTCTGAAAACTGTGTCTATTAATGCAGCATAAAATTGAATTAGCTCTTCTGGCTAAATCATACTACTAAGTGTTACTGAGATTTCAGTCCACTAAAATTTCTGTTTTCACGTGTTCTTTCTATTCTTATCTTCCACATCCTATATTTTTATAACTGCCTTTTTGAATCCAAATATATAACTTTATATTTATCCCAATTATGTTTCCTTTTCACTTTTTTTCCACTAGTTGATGATCCAGCTGTAAAGAGCTGATTCTGAAGTGAAATGATAACCACATTGATAATCAGTCACTTCCTATCTGTTAAAATGCAAGCAATCACCATATTACCCATAGATGATGTTCTAGAGCAGAACATAACTTCACTGGTAACACAATTGATTGTAAACTTCAGAGAACATAAGGTCCTGTTGTGTCTATTCTTCATTACACTCCCTTCCCAAAAATTATTTGTATCAATAGGTAAAAATGAAGGCCTAAAAGTTTTCCTTAAAGAAGGTGTTTCCCCACACATGTTTAGATAATGCCAGAATCCATGACTGATATGACCACAGACATTACTTCGGTAATAACGCTGAGTATCAACATTAAACAATGAGATGTCAGTTCACCAAAGGTATTTATCAGTGTCACAGAGGATGCCCAAATAAAATCCAGATTTAAAAACAGATTCCTATTTACTGCAGAGGTTCTAGTGTTGCTTCTGTTTGTGGGTGTCATCATGATGATTCCATTGAGCAGTAGATAAAAGAGGATTTCCTCTGTGATATCCACAGTCATGTGGGTTTCCTCTGTGATATCCACTTAGAAGAGATCAGACAGGCAATCCACTGGGTTAGTACATCAGTACAAATATCTTGGATAGGTGCTATAAACAGATGAGTTGGACCCAGAATGAAAATGGAGTAAAAGCCCTAGTTTGGTTGGTTGGTTGTTGTCCTTCCTTCTCCAAGAGGACCAAAATGACATCACTAGGTTAGAATCAAGTTACAGTGTGTCTGACTGTGGTTAATCAGACCAACAAGAGCTTGGAATGCTCTCCCACAGATCAGGCACAAATAGTCCATATGAAAATGTGGGGTGGATTCTCCAAATTTGCTCATCTCACATTTCTTTTGAGCTGCTTCAATTCTGCTTTGCTCATAGAGCAAAGCATCTTCTCTGATGCGTGCCGTGTTGAGTGGTCCTGTGCCAGTGTCTCTCATGTCACACAATCAATTCCAAAGTTTTTAAGAGAGACCTTGAGAGTATCTTTGTATCGCTTTTTCTGACCACCATGTCAGTGCTTGCCCTGTGTGAGTTCTCTCCAAAAAGACTATTTTATGAAGCATACATTTGGCATTTGAACAACTTGGCCAGCCCATCAGAGTTAGCTCTTTTCCCCAATCTACAATACTAGTAATATTGTTTATTTTTGTTTTCAATAAGTATGGTTACTTGAAAATCACTTGATCTTAATAAGCACAAATTGATTTGAAATGATCACTTCGTTGCTTTCTAATAGGTCACAAACTATCCCTTTAATAATGAGTTTTGCCAAAAACCATCATCAAGCTCACTGGTCAATAATTCGAAATATCTGCCTTCTTGAAAATTAGAAAATACTTAGTCCTGCAATACCTCTCCTGTACCCCCAAATATCTTAAATATCACTGACGGTAGTTAATCAATAACATTGACTAGTTCTTTTATTACTCTAGAATATCTTTCTTCCAGGACAAATGACTTAAAATGCCCAATATGGCTCCCATCTGCTTTTTCTAGTCAGTTCATATTATTCTCTTTTATTTCTCTGTTCCAGTCAAACTGGCCTACCAGTTTCTTCATTATGAATGGCATTCAATCTTCCACATCCATGTCTTTATACAAATTATCCCACATACCTGAAATGTGCTCCTTCATTACCTCCAGCTCTTAGAATCTCTGACTGCTTTCAAAGCACAGCTGAGGAGCATCCTCCTATACAAGGCAGCTAGGTGATGCATCCGATAAAGCCTGGGACTTGGAGTCAGAAAGACCTGAGTCTGAATCTGGCTTCAGACACTTATAAGCTAGACTTTGAGCAAGTCACTTATCCTCTTTCTGTCTCAGTTTTTTCATATGCAAGATGGGAATGAGAATAGCACCTACCTCATGTTTTTGTGTTTTTGTGAGAATCAAATGAGATAACATATGTAAAAAGCTTTGCAAATTTTAAAGTGTTACATAAATGCTAGCTATTATTATTATGATTCATGATTCCTCTGGAATCTCCATTTTAAGGAAGAATCCAGAGTAGCCACGTTCACTCCTTCATTCCTTTCTAGCCCCACTACTGACTTTCTGGACTTCTTTCTTCCCTCCTTCCCACTCTTTTCAGCTCCCTTTTATGTGTTATCTTCTCCCATTAGGATATAAGCTTCTTCAGGGCAGAGAAGATTTTTTTTGCTTCTATTTGTAGTCCTAGGCCTTAGCACAATGCCTGGCACATAGCAATCACTTAATAATTGCTTATTGAATTGATTTAATTAATCTGTAAAGTAGAAATAATAAAGTACCTATCTCACAGGGTTGTTGGGAGAATTAAATGAAATAATATAAGTAAAGCACTTTGCAAACTTGAAAACATAGAAATGTTAGACATGGTCATTATTATCTGTTTCAATAGATATATTTGGAGATTTTTCTCCCTCCCATTCCTTTTTGGTTAAAAAACCTTTTTAATCAGATCATTTAGTCTCCAAGCAAATACCTGCTTCCCAGCCCTCATTATATATACTCCATCACTAACCAAGAGCCCAACATTTCTGTATTTCATTACATGGAACAGAAAGCCAAATTCCATCGACTGACATGATCTTCTTCATGAACTATTTGAATATGAATGTGACCACAACTTCTTATATCAAAATGGAAATAACAAGGCCATATCCTTCTGCTCTCAAAACCACCTTTATTGGAAGAAGGAAATGTCATTTTCGAATGGAAATGAACAAAACCAGACACGGAAAAATACTGTGCTTTCATGTTCTGGGAAGAAATTAAGAATGATGGGAAATCCTTTGAATTATCCAAAGTTCTGATTTATTTAATTGGATTCATTTTTAATGGAAATGTCTGTACTTTCATCATCTACTTTCCTAGACTTTTGTTTTGCTGGACTCTATCAGGGATACACAATAAGACCTCCAAAAGGATCCATCCATCTCTCCAGCAATGGAACCTCTGCTCCTGCTCCCTGTTTGTTAACTTTAGCACAAAAAATATCCCCCTGTTCTTTCTTCTAGAATAAGAGAAGAGTGTCCAAGTGGCACTTAGATTTGTTTGTTGTGAACCCCCTCGACCACAGACTGTGGAACAGAAGAGTTGAGGTAAAAAATTGGGTCAGCATGATTCACAGTAAGAAAAATCTATAGAGTATTAGGCTTAGAGTTTATTAATACCCAGTATTATGAGAGTACCAATCTAGTCACCATAGCTAGGGCTGTATCAGTGTTGCCATTATAAATCCTATTTTCAAGAGTTTATGACTTGCTGTAAAAATTCAATCGAGGTTGAAGCCAGCACACTGAGTTCTCAGCCCAGGAAGAAGTACTGATTCACAGGAAGAATAAAAGCTTATTAAGAACCAAACAGGAAAGAAATAAACTCTCCTGGATTTGGTAATGGTTTGCAAAGAAGGCGCCAATTCTCCCCCCTCCCCTCGCCATTAACAATAGAGAATGGGTTGTGATGGTTTCTGCACTCTTTCAAATTAAAGATGATATTGTTTTCAGACTTGAGTTTGTACAGGTCATTAACTCCTGGTATGGAAAGATGCCTTTGGGGATATTGAAATCAAATGCATTTAGAATCATTTTGTGATTTCAAGGAAGGGAAATTTTTTTCAAGAGATTACTACCTGTGTGACCTTTGGTAAGTCACTTCATTTCTTTGTGACTCAGAAACTCTACAAATAAAAATAAATTATCTTTATCTTCCTTCCAGCTCTAAATCCTCTGATTCTGTAAGTTTTCTCAGGAGTCCTAGGCTGAAAGTCCTAGAGAGCAGATATTGAATCTTCTGCTTGTTTTGTTTTAAAAAAAAAAAAAAGCATAGGGCTAATGAAGGTATTCGATAAATAAAATAGATAACATACATAATCATTAAAAGAGTGAATTTTTTTGATGATCTGATGGCATTCAGTCAGGTTAAAACAATGTTATGATTCCTGGATGCCTGAAAGTAATAAATCTCTCTATTACTCAATGTTTCTCTTGAAGGTATGTTTGGGAACCAGACCTCAGTAGTTGCACAGTTCTGTTAGTGCTCCTCTGCTCATTATTATCTTAAATGAGTGTATAAACTCCATTAATAAGCCAGAGTCTTGATATAAATGGCTCTAAACTTCCAGGGGGCAGTACTTTTAATTCTGAAAGAAAATTCCCAAACAGATTTGGGTTGATGTCTTAGATTTATCAGAGCTTCTATACTTTAGGGAAAGAGCTTTTCTTTTTAATTTCTAATTAAAACAGATCAAAGCAATCTATCTGAGTACTGGTCAAATGTCTACCACCCTATGTAAAGTGAGGTTCAAGGTCCAGAAACTCATTCCTCTAAAACTCATCACTTGGTTCCAGACACAAATGGTGGGGTTAGGAGATAACCCTAAATTGAGGTAAAATAAAATTGAGCTGGCAGTCTGAAGCATGAGCTGATTGGAGCAAACTCTGGAGCTTCAAAGGCATGGTTAATGCCCTACAAAAGGTGATTCCACTCTGAACTATGCCAACTTCTTACGTATAAAAAATGAGACCCAAGACCATTGAATCAAAATATGGAAGAGACCTCAGAGGCCACCCCTTATTGCTCACATTATGGATGAAGAAACTGAGGCCTAGGGAGGTTCAGTGACTTTCCCAGTATTACGCAGATAATAAAGACTTGTGAGATTTGAATCCAGGTCTGTTCACAAAAAAAAAAAAACCAACCCACAGTTCTCTTTCTACTATGCTATACTACCTCCTCTAAGTGCTTAAGGGACCTTCTTGTCTACCTTTTTGATTTCAGGCTGGCCTCTCTCTGACAGATCAGAGTCTATCTCATCACTCCTTTCTGAAGCTTGATATTTCTTGTCAAGAACTGTTTTTTAACATAGAACGATAATTCATTATGCCCTAATTCACACAATTCCTGCATGGTTTGGCTTCATAATCACATTAACTTGGATTATAAAGGGACCTCAGAGGCCATCTGTTTCAATCTACACCCAATTAATCAGCCAATAAGAATTTGTTAATCATCATCCACTATATGCTAGGCACTGTACTATATGCTCAGGATACAAAATATAAAATGAAATATTCTCTATCCTCAAAAAGCTTTTATTCTACCCAAACACATCCCTAATAAAGGGTTATCCAGCCTTTATTTGAAGTCCCCTATGAAGGGGAAACCACTGTCTCCCAAGTTAGCCTATCCCTTTTGGGGTAAGTCTAATGGCTAAGAAGCTTCAAGTCTAATGACTTATTGATATAAAACAACTCATCATAATCTTCTCTGTAAGAGCCCTTCATTTATTAGAATTTTCTCTCCAGGCTAGTCAGTCCTATTGTTCCAATCTTTCTCATGAGTCCATTTTCTCCAACCTTTTAATCACCCCTATAGTTCTCCTCTGAAACTTTTTTCAAAATTATTTCCAATTCCATTTTCATTTCAATTCAATGCAGCAACTCCAATTCATCAAGCATTTAAATGCCTACTATGTACAAAGTGCTATACTAGGCACTGAGGATTTAAAGATTTAAAAATATCAGTTCCTTCACTAAAATTGCTTACCACCTAACAAAGAAGATACAGTGTTAGAGAGAAAGAGAGAGAAAGAGTGGAGGGTGGGACTGTTATGATGGGGATAAAGGAGAGATCCAGCTGAAAGGTTCTGAGAAAATTTGAGCAGGGAATTCTAGGCCATCTATATGCTGGACCTTCCTGGCTCTAAAGCCAGCTCACTATTCACTATGTCCCACTGCCTTTCTTAGGAATAAGATGCAGGCTATGTATTGTGTGTTCCTGGGTCAGTCACTTAACCCCTCAATGCTCTAAGCAACTTTCTAAGACTCTTAAGTGGCAAAATGGTGCTGACCTGGGTTGGCTGACGGAATTTCCTCACTCAGGAGTTCCTGGTACCAAAAAAATCTTAAGCCCAGTCCCTATTCCCATGTGCTGGGCACTAAAGGGAGTACAAATGCAAATTAAGCATTTTCTCTGCCCTCAGAGACCTTCCAGTCTAACTAGAGAGATTAACTATGTGTTACATAACTACATTACACATACAATATGATCAGCGAATAGAAGAGGAGTCAATGAAATCCTTTCTATGAACATTTGGAGGTCTAGTCATAGAGGAGAGAAATCACTTCTGGCTGGAGTGGGCCAGGGGAAGTCCTCTCCATCTCTTTGTGGTTGAACATTTTGGACCAAAACAGAGGACTATAATGACATTAGAGGACCCACCCCACCCTATTTACTATATCCAGGAGAAGAAACAAGTCATTGATGTGCTTCTGGATATTGAGGGAACTTTCTTAGCTGCCAAGTCAAAGGATGTGACTGACGGAATACATCAAGGAAACTATGGTCACCTCAGACTGGGTTGGAGGTGAGGGCTGAACACAGAAGCAGAGAAGTCATCGTTTTACTTTAGACGTTTCCTGCTTGTCCTTCATCATCACCTGGGTGTTCCTTATATATTCTCAGTGTAAGGCTACTCGTATTTCACCAGGTTGAGGCTTAATCGTTACTCTATAATTGAATAGAGCTAAATGAAGGCAACTAATTACCTCTATAAAAATTTGATGTCATTTTGAAAGGCGTCCATCTGGATCACAGAATTTCCCTGCAGCTGATGAGTTAACATTTCCATAATTTTCTAAGAAAAAAAATTGGTTTTTATTAACTTTCCTTGCCCTTCTTAGCTAGTTTAATCCAAGAGAGTTGGGACCCAGGTTATTGCCTGGCTCTCCACAAGAGTCCTCAGAAATATCAGATGTATATTTTCCACTGGAAAGAAACCCAAGTCTTCATCCCCAGGAATGAAATAATCCCTTCCTTCTTGCCACATCTCTCTCACTCACACATAGAATTACAAACTGGAAGGAGATTCTTTTAAATAATGTAATCCAGGTCCCACATCTGAAAGGTGAGAAAACCAAATTCAACTAAGCAGAGTGACTTGCTCCAAGGTCACTCAGCTAAGCTGGTGCCAGGGCCAAGACTAAAACTCAAGTCCTCTGGCTGGCCCCATAACGAGCTCTCTTTCCACTCCATGGCTCATTCATTCTGGACCTTTACTTGTTCATTTCTGGATGACCACAATGGCATTTTGTTGCCATTTATTTCAAGTGAAACTCAATAGGATAAAGAAGTTTTCTAATTATGGAATCTAATTACAAAGAAAAGTCAGATACTAATAATGTTTAAGTGTCTTCAACTTAATAACTGACTGATAACTAAGGACAAACTGCAGCATGCCCAGAGGAGGGTAGGCAGGATGGTGAAGGAACTCAAAATCATGTCAAATGAGGAACAACTAAAATAAATGGAGATGTTTGCCCTGGAGAAAAGAAGACATGGTAATAGAGAAGGTATTTGAAGAACTGGTATATGGAAAAGGAAGTAGATTTTTCCTCAGCTACCCAGCTGAAAGTAGTCTCTCCCTCTCAAATTCTTCTAGGATGCTGGCTCTTAACAACATCAACCTCCTTGCTTGTCCTCATATATGATACTCCATCCCCTGAGCACTTTCACTGGCTTGTCCCTCACGCCCGGAATGCTTTCCTTCCTCATCTCTACCTCCTGGATTCCCTGGCTTCTTTCAAACCCTACCTTCTGCAAGAAGCCTTTCCTGTCCTTTTTAATCTGAGACTATATTTTATATTTGTCCAGTATACAGCATTTGTACAAATTTATACAGTATACTTTGTTTGTATATAGTTGTTCGTATACTATCTCCTCTACTAGACTGTGGAGAGTTGGGACTGACTTTTGGTTGTTGTTGTTGTTGGCTTTCTTTGTATGCCCAACAGTTAGCACAATGCCTGGCACATAGTAAGCACTTAAATGCTAGTTGACAGACTGACTTTGTCTTTATCACATTCTATTTTGTAATTATATTTATTGGTACATAAATCATAATCTCCATATTAGATGGTAAGCTTCCACAGGGCAGATGCTATGCCATTTTTCATCTTTGTGACTCCTGCATGATGCCTTGCACACATCAACATTTCTATGCTTCCAGATCTGTAATTTTGTTCCCATGAGTATTCTTACCATCAACACACAACCATTCTGTGACCAATAGAGTGGTTAGAACTAAAGATTCATTGCTTTGTGAGTGACCTGGTGATAGATCATAAGATCACAGGTTTAGAAATGAAATAGACTTTAGAGGCCATTCCTTTCATTTTACAAATGAGTAGACTGAGTCTCAGAGTGGTTAAATGATTTGCTCAGGGTTACACAGCTAGTAAGTATCAGAAGCAGTATCTAAATACACATCTTCCTGACTCTAACTCCAGCAACCGGTCCACTACATCACGCTTCTCCAAACTTGGAGAGGTTGACTCTCAGAGAATAGACATAGAGTTCATCACCAGAGTCCCATTCAAAGTCTTTCCAGATTGATAAGTAAGACCTGGCCAAATATAATCTCTGCTGGCATAGCCTTCAAGAATCCATGATGAAGCAGTGATGTAGAACTTCAGTAAAGGATTGCCTTATAAATAGTAGGCACTTTTAAAATATTCCTTGGATTTAATTGAATTTTATCTGACTCAAGATAAGAACTAGAAGCTGTGGGTTGAAGACAAATAGGTTCTATCATTGTTTCATTGTTAAGGAAGGAACATCATGCTATCTTTCAGGAATGGAAAAAAATTACCTCAAATTAGAGCTGCCCTAAAGAGGAATGAGATACTTGTGGAGATATAGGCTCCCTTATCTTTGGAAGTCTTCCAAAAGAGAGGTCTATATTCCTTCATCTTGGTATATTAATGCATTCAGATAGAACATATTAGCTATTCCACTTTATGCCTGCGTGACCTGTGGCAAGTCTTTGCACATCTCTTTACCTCAGTTTCTTCAGTGGCAAAATAAAAGGTTTGGATTCATTGATCATTCATCAGTGACTACTTCCTTCTGTTCCAAGTCCTATGGTTTTATGCCAGATGTGGTAGGGGTGGAGACATGTGTTATTTGGCAGTTAGACTGGATGATGTCTAAGTCCCATTTAGTTCTAAATCCCATAAAAAAATAAATAAATTTTTGATTTATATCAAAAATTGCAAAAAGTACACAAGCATTGGGTTGGTATTAGACTAGATGATTTCCTAGGTCCCAAACAATATGATTGTTAAGGAAGTAGCATCATGCCAGTCTGCAAAAGTAGGTGAGGACTGAGGTGAGCTCCAGTATTCTTTGTGAGTACCAGGGTCACATTAACTTTGAAGGATGAGATCTATTATTTCTTTCCAATTGGCTTAATTTAATAGAAGTAAAACAAATTGTTGTTAAAATCATTGCAGAGAGGAGAAATAGACCTTACAACTGTTGCTAATATATTTCAGAATCACAATTTCATGGAATCCCCAGTCATGCTGCCCTCCTGGCCTACCTCAATGAGATAAAGTCTCAAGAAAAGCCCAGCTATGCCATTCACAGAGGAACCAGTGACTAGAACATCTGCCTCAGCTATGAAAATGGACCAGACTGATGTCATACAAGTGGGAGGGAAGAACTCAGAATTAGAGCTGAAAAATACCCTTTTGTCAAGAGAAGCAGCATGGAATTATGGGAAGAGAACTTGGATTAAGAGTCAGAAAGCCTGGGTTTGTCACTTATTAGTATTGTCTCTTGACAAGTCATTTAATTTTTCTGAATCTTAATCTTCTCAACTCTCAGGTGTGAATAACAGCCTGACTTCCTTCACAGGGTTGTTGTAAGACTCAAATGGGATAAAGGCTCTGAGATGTATAACATAATAAAAAGATACAATGTGAAGGATTATCATAAGATGGCAGCTGAATATAGTACTTTGGATTGCTGTTCTGATCCCTATGTTTGCTTCTTACAATAGTAATGAATTTGACTAAAGACGAAGGTTTCTGAAGTTGAAAAACTCCATTAACAGATGATTGAGTATAAATAGCTTGAAACAAAGACCCTGAATCAGATTCTTTTATTCCTTCCCAAACCTGTCCATATCCCTAGCCAGTGGTAACTCCTTTTGAAGACAGTGGAGGATTTGCAGGTTGAAGAGCTATATGGAGATGGGAATAATAAAGATGTTTGATTTAATTCCTCTCCAAAAGCTCTTCCCAGGGATATTGTGAGGATGAAGGCTTTATTAATCTATGAATGTAACTAATGATATTCAGGTAGAAGCTAGATGACAATGGTGGGTAAGGAGGTAGGATGTAAAGGGAATTTTTGATCTTCTACATGATCTCTAAGGTCCCTTCTAGGCCTGATAACCTATGATTCTAATAATATATCATATAGCAACATAGTTATTATTAATATCACCTCTCATCTATTTGATAGTCTGTGTTTAACCAAAATTCGATGGTGTCCTAAGACCACAAGAATTCTAGGCTCACCAGGGCTAGAGTTATTCAAATTATATGAGGCTATTTAACCTATTTCTTGGATAGCTAGGGTATTCAGAATCCCCAGAAGAATATAAGCTACTCTAGGGCAAGGATTGTGTCTGTCTTTGTGCCCTGCTCTTCCCCATTCTCCCATGCCACAGTCAACATATGTAGATTTTTTCCAATGACTCACAAACCTCTGATGAAAGTAGAACAATTATTATTATCTTTTGTTTACAGAGGGGGAAACTGAGAGCCAGAGAGGATGAGTGATAGGATTGGTCACATAGCTAGCAAGTGTCAGAGCCAGGAATTAAATCCTAGTCTTCTAAGTTCTATAACATATTCCAGAGAAGGATGTGAGGAGGAGAGAAAGCAAGTTAGAGGCAACGAAAGTAAGCAGAGCTTGTTCAAAGGAAAACAGGGTTGGGGGGGTGAGGCATATATTGGGAATAAAGGCTCCCTGGGCCAGCTGAAATATCAAAACAAGCCATGGAAAAGAAAAGAAAGTAAGGCAGGGGAAATGAGTGAAAACTTGGCATTTGTTGTGTTTATTAGCACTAAGTACTGACTTTTTCTATATATGAGCATTTTGGTTTCTAAAGGCGGGAGCAGAAAATTAACTTTTGGGGTAGAAAAGGAACTTTTGAGTAAATCCAGGGTTCTTGTCCTAGGGTCTATTAACTTTTTATTTGTATATTTCGATAACTGTATTTCAATATAATTGCTTTATTTTTTAATCTAATGTAACTTATTTTAAGTAACTAAAAACTTTATTCTGAGAAAGGATCCATAGGCTTCACCAGACTGACAAGGGTAATAACACAAAAAGGTTAAGAACCTTTGATATAAATAAAAATAATTAAATCAACTTGTAAAGCATGAATACTATCTCTTTATGATGTCAGCAGTTTGTTGGCTGAAAGAGGCAGAAAAGAAACTTTTGTGCATAAAAATAACTTAAAATCTGTCTGTGAAGAAATACAGTTTTTATATTAAAATGGGAAGAGAGACACAAATTGTTAGGACACTGAGAGAGTTTGAGTTGTAGCTGCATAACAGTGGTCCATCTCTGGGGTGTCCGTGTCTATTCAGGAACCACATAAGGAAGTGAGATGTTATTAATTAAGTGACTCTCTGAGGGCAAGAACCCTATTTTATTCATCTTTGTATCTCCTTCTCTATGCCCTTCCCCACTCAATGCCTACCACTATGCTTTGCACAATATAGGTGTTTAATAAATGGTAGTGGAATTGAACTGAATGAAATTAATATATAAATCCTACCACCAAACAAG
>NW_020947390.1:11575734-11584225 GCF_900497805.2 Vombatus ursinus | reverse complement strand
ATTCAGTTTAATTCATATGTGTATATAAGTATGTATGTATATGTTTGTATATGCATATATGGTGAAGGAGGCTTGAATCAATGGCAGTATATAGAAAGATACCCCAACATCTTAGGGTTATCTCCTGGAACCTTGAGAGGCAGATGTAACAGACTGGCAGTGGTACAGAAGGGTCAAATACACATACACATACACATGTATATATGTATTTATGTGTATGTGTATGCATGTGTATATATGTATATTGTGTGTGTATGTGTTCTGGTCTCTCTCTACCACTGGCAGGATGCTACATCTTCCCCTAAAAGTTCCAGGGGATAACCCAGAAAGGTTGAGATGTCTCTATGTTTATTGTCATTGGCTCAAGCTCAAGTTAGCTGTGTTCCCACCAGCACTGTTAGGTGTCGGTTGTTAGCATCCCAATTCCATTTATCCAACTTAACATTGAATTGTTTTTTACAAAGGGGTACTGAGAGAGGATTCTGGGAAGATGGTGGAGTAAGTCAGAACAGTCTAAGTTCTCCAGATTTCCCCCACAAAAGAGATAAAATAGCACCTCAAGGTGAACAAAGAGCAGCGAAAATAAATAAGAGTAGGGGCAGTACAGTGGTTCTCCTGGAATAATCGAAGAAGATCTGAAGAAAAATCCCAGGATGAGGTTTCCTCCCTGTGAAGAGTAAATACTTCCAGGCTAGGTCTGCTTAAACAACCAGCAGCAAGCCCTAGGATTAGCTGGATTGGGAGACTGCCTCAGCTCCAACCACAGGAACTTTGGACAATGAAGGTAATTGGGTGTCAAAGGCCGGGAAGATCAAGGGAACCTCTGCTGACAAGGAATGCCAGGCCCAGCTGTGTTGCAGGCAAGAAGGAACCAGCACACACCCTGTGAGTGCAGAAGCAGTGAGGTGGTGATGCTGATGGCTGTGGGCACTTACAGGAGGTTGGAGGTCTTGGTTTGGGTCCAAGGTCAGAGGCGAGAACTGAAGGAGGATCTGAGGCCAGAGGCCCCATCCCTCATACTCCAAGACTAGAAGTGATTACAAAAACTAAATTATTACCAAAAAAAAAAGCACAGGCAAAGGAGAAAGAATCCAACCATAGAGAGTTACTGGGTTTGTCTTCAGAGGAGGATACAGAAGTGAAGAAACCCTCTTCTACCCCAAAGAGTAATATCAAATGTTCACCTGCCCAAAAAGAATTCATTGAAGAATTTAAAAAAGACTTTAAAAATCAAATGAGAGAGATTGAGGAAAAACTAAAATAAATAAATAAGAACAATCCAAGAAAGATAAGAAGATTATGAAAAGAAAGCCAACCAATTAGAAAAGGAGATCCAGAATATTAAGGAAGAAAATGACACCTGGAAAATTAGAATTGGTCAAGGGGAAGCCAGAGAAGTTATAAAAGGTCAAGAAATAATAAAACAAAATATAAAGAATGAAAAATAGAAAATAATGTGAAATATCTCATAAGAAAAACAACTCATCTGGAGAACAGACCAAGAAGAGAAAATACAAGAATAATTGGATTACCTAAAAGCTATGATCAAAAAAAGAATCTTGATACAATTATATAAGAAATAATTAAAGAAAATTGTCCTGAAGCATTGGAATAGAAGGGGAAAGTAGAAATAGAAAAAATCCACCAATGACCATCTAAAAGAGATCCTACAAAGAAAACCCACAGTAATATTATAGTCAAATTCCAAAACCCCCAGCTCAAGGATAAAATATTACAAGAAATAAGAAAAAAACAATATACATGTGGGGGTGCCACAATTAGAATCACACAAGACCTAGTGGTAGCAACACTAAAAACTGCAGGTCTTGTAACACTATATATCAAAGAACAAAAGAACTGAGCTTCCGGCCAAAAATATCATACCTAGAAAAGCTAAGCATTATTCTGAATGAAAAAAAAAGGATATTTAATGAATTGTCAGACTTTCAGGACTTTGTTTAAAAAAAACCTGAACTTAATAGAAGATTTAACATACAAGAACCAAGAGAAACATAAGCTATATACCAAAGACCAAATACAAGGGACTCAATAAGGACAGACTGTTTACCTTTTGTGCATGTAAAATGTGAAACGTATGTCTAAGATTGTTATTAGTAATTGGGTAGTTCACAAGAAAGATTGGGATAGACCTGAGCATGACATGACTTCAAAAAGTAAAACCATTCAGGAACAGCTAAGAAGAGTAATTATCTTATACAAATGAGTTGCAAGAGGAAGAACGATACAGAAGAATTAGGTGGGGAAGGAGAGGTTGTTAGTTCTGGAAACCTACTTTTATAGGGAATGGGTTCAGGAGGGAATAATACATATACATCTAGAAGAGTATAAAAATCTTCTAAATTTAGAAAGAAATAAAACATTAAAAGGATAGTGAGGGAAAGAGGATAAGGGAGGGATCTTTAGAGGGGAGGGTGAGGGAATAGGTCAAAGGAGCATATAAAAGGCTGTTTAGATTTATGGGAATGGGAGGATAAGGGAAGGATCCTTGGAAAGGAGGTAGGTTAAGTAATAAGAGGGCCAGGTAGTGGGTAGAAGTAAAGTAGAGGAGTCAGGAGGGATAGAAAATAAGAAATATGCACAAACATAAAAATAAAAATTGGGAGTAGAATCTGTTAGGGAAAGTATATGTTTATATATGTATGTGTATATCTATGTATATGTGTATGTATGTATCTATATCTATATCTATATCTATATATCCAGTTCATATGCTTAATTGTAGTTAGGATGGGGGAAGGAAAGGGGAAAAAAGAACAAAGTAAAAAGTGCACATAAGACAACAAAAGAAAACCTATAAGGTATCAAAGAAAAGATGGACAGCTCTCAACACAATGTGTAGTATTTATTATATAGACTTTCTTGAAGTGGAAACTTATTACTATACATTTTGAATCCTCTCTTACATTCTGTTATGCACATGACATGTTTTTTTCTTTTCTTATTTTATATTTAAGTTTATAATAATTTTCTCATCACACATTTAAGTTTTAGTATTTAAGCCTAAAATTTTAAAAAGATTTTTTAAAAAAAGGATATTGACTTCAAAGATATTGCCAGAACAAATGTACAAACACTGCACCATCACCCCCATAACACCTCAGAGGTTATATTCTTCCCTACACCATCTCAGTCTCTGGGAAAGTAGATTCAAAACTTATTTCAGTTTCTACATAGTATTGGTCCCACCAAGCTCACGTTCAGATGTAGCATGACTGATAATTGAGTCGTTCTGCTGGGCTGGAGTCCCAAAGGTGACTCCCAAAGGAGCTTCTTGCTCCTCAGGGCACTGAGCTCGAACTCAGACTCTGGAACCCTAGAACACCAGAATTCCCCCCAAAGACCTTTCAAACTTACTAGGTCAGTGGACTCTAGTCCCTTTACTTAGAATGGAAAAGAAAGAAAAAGACAAGACCTCCCTTTACCATCTCTCACAGGATACCAGGAGTAAAAAAGAGTCTTCTAAGAGTTACTGATGCAAAAGAGGAGATAGCTAATGTTGACAGGCCTTTTTCGATACTTCCAAAGGCAACCAAAGAGCCTCTCTTTCACTACATATTCAGCTGAATGGAACCAGTTATGAGATATCTACACATGATGCATGGTCCCTACAAAGCACTTACTTTACCTGTCATAATTTTCCCAGAAGTAAGATCTCTAACATCCTCCATATGGAGATGTTGTATCATGTATCAGTAAGTTGATGGAGTCTGCCAAGCCTCATTATACACACACACACACGTACACACATACACACACACACACACGCTTCTGGACCCTTAATGTTATGTAAGAGCTTCTGACACTAACGCTTCAGACCTACAATTTCACTGGAATAGAGAACTCCTGGCAAAGAAATTTCCTCTATCTACACAACTGTTCTGAAGTTGATAGTGAGAGAAAATTGACTGGGTAGGGTCAATTAGGGACTGGCTAAACAAGTTATAGCACATGAATGTCACGAAATATTGTTGGACTGGAAAAAATTATGAATGTAATGAATACAGAGAAGGATGAGAAAACAATTAATGCAAAGTAAGCAGAACCAAGGAGAACAATACAAAATGATTCCAACTATGTAAATGGAAGGACTAACACTCAACTGAAATGACCCAGGTGGGCCCCCAAGAAGAAGAATGAGTAAGTACTTACCCAGCACTTCTTAACAGAGAAAGTGAAAGTGGCCCCTCGGGCCATGTCCCTTTCTGGAACTTCTTTCTCATTGTCTTCTCCAAGGTTCATCCTTCCTACCAGGTGTTCAGGCCTTGGACCACTTCCCATCTTTACTCTTCAAGAGTTTTCAAGGTTCAGTTTCTTTGTTACAGCTCAAAATTTGCTGCCGATGTGAATGTATCCCCTCTGCTTTGGAAGGAAATATCAAATTCATGCGCTGCTGTGGGCTCAGAGCCCCAGGTTGCAATTAAAACCATCAGCTATGACATTTCAAAGGCTTCTCCTTGATGCTCCTGAAATTTCAGCACTTGAATGGTAGCTCCTTTAATGTCAGGATGGCAAAGACAACTGCAGTCTGATGTTGGCAGATGCTAAAATTTTGAGTAATGGCCCAACTGGCTGGGAAACTGAAGAGAGTCTGCAAGATAATCTGAACAAATTCAAGGTTCGAAGTAATCCATTATGTAGCTTCATTTAAGAATATGAATAGCAGAAATTGCTACTATGACATGTACTCTAAACCAAGGTTTTACCACTGAATAAAGTAATTATCACTCATTAATCTCTGCAAGCATTATGAAAATATGCTTATAATCAAACTCTCAAGTATTTGCAGCCATGATTGCAAGGGATAGATGTGTCATCTAAAAGCAGCAGATAATCTTCCTGGTTAATGAACCTCTCTCTGTGCAGACCAAAATGCATTGTGGGGAAACCTCTGGAGAACAGAACACATCTCTCAAGTTCCAGATGCTGTGTCCAAGTTAATTCAAAATTTCTGAACATCCTTTTTTAAACATTATTCTTCTTTCTGAAAGTGACCTTGGGCAAGTCACTTTAGCTCTGAGCCTCAGTCTCCTCAAATGTAAAATGAGAGGTTTCAACTGAATGACCTCCAACATTCCTTTCAGCTCCAAATCTGTGAATTCAGATAGAATCTGAATTAGCATCATTGCTAGGACTAGAAGAACCCAGGTCTTCTGACCCTCTCATGAAGTGTGCTTTCTGTTATGCCATACCTACATTTGTTTAATAAGCAATTGTCACATCAAAACCAAATCTAAATGAACATCATTTCCATTTCTCTTCTTTGTCCTCCCTGGCAAAAGAATATCTTCTATCCTTAAACTGTTTTGCTTTGCCTGAGTGACCCAGAAGAAGCAAATAAAACCAGCTCCAGTTTCAGTTTGTATGCCCTCAGGAAGGTGCTCTCTGTCTATCTCTATATTTCTCTCTTTCTTATTTGTTTTCTCCCTCTCCCTACCCACTCCCCAGTGGATTCTGACCTAATTCTATGTTCTGTGTCCTAGACACCAAGAGATTCTCTTCTTTGATTCAGATATACAATTTCATTGATTTGAGGAACTCAGGTAAACTCCCTGCTAATGCAAATCCGGTAGTTTATAGCTTTAAAGAGTAGTCTGGGACACTGAGAAGTTAAATAACATGCCCAGGGTCACCCAAGCACTATGTGTCAGAAGCAAGATTTGAACCTGGGTCTTCCTGACTTAGACTGAGCTAGCTTGGGGAAGAGTAGGTGACTGCACATATGAAGGAAAAGTACTACATAAAGGCTGCCAAAAACACCACTACTTTGAGATCTCCGTTGGCCATATTGTACACTTCCCTGCCTCTTATGAGACAGAGAGAGAGAGAGAGTACTAGAGTGAGTCAAGAATTTGTCCTTGTTCAGCCATTCAGTCATATCTGACTCTTTGTGACCAGGGGTTTTCTTGGCAAAGATTCTTGGTTGATTTGCTATTTCCTTTCCCTGTGGATTAGGCAAACAGGGTTAAATGACTTACCCAGGGTCATACAGCTAGTACGTGTCAGATAAAAATAATTTTTTAATTAAAAAAAATTTGCTTGTTGATTGGTTGATTAGAAAGTTTGAAACCTGAAGATGAGACATGATATCTGAGATCGATCCTCCTGATTAGTGCAGACCTTCCACACATTTGCTAAAGAGTACCTGGAGATGATTATGGTGCCAGGACCCCAGTCTTTCAGTAGCCACATGCTTCAGTAACTGCAGTCTGGTTCCTTATGCCTTGGCTGTGCTTCCAGGTCAAAATTACCAACACTTGTAGCTTGACCTTGGCCTGACAGAGCAAGCAAGTCCCTAGGTCTCCTTCCTATCAAATCCAGACTAGTTTGGTGCATTCTGGTCCCAGATGTCCAGTCCTTTAATTATCCTCTGGAATCATATTTTGAACCATATAGCTATGTCCTATTTTAAAGTAACCCAATACAGTATGGTATTTTTATACAGTATATACAATATAGGCAATTAACCTGATATGTATGGGCAGCTAGATGGTACAGTGGATAGACCACTGGACCCAGAGTCAAGAAGACCTAAATTCAAATCTGGCCTCAGACACTTACTGGCAGTGTGACCCTAGGCAAGTCACTTAAATCATCTGCCTCAGTTTCCTCAACTGTAAAATAGAAATAATAATAGCACCTACCTTGTAGGTTTGTTATAAGAATTATATTTGTAAAGCACTTAACACAGTACCTGGCATTTTGTAGGGACAATAAAAATGTTTATTCCCTCCTCTTCCCTATTGATACAAATAAATTAGGGAATTACATGATAAGAAGGAATTTTTTCCTGACCAGACATACCCCAAGATTCCTTTAATTTACTCTCAGGTGAATAAAACATGGCTCAACTTGCAAAAATATATATAAAACGTGTATATTTATACCCAACATTTTAGGATCACCTTGACAGTTTAGGAGCCACATCTAATTTAAACACCTTGGCAAAAGTGGTTCCAGACCACAGCTCAGGCCCCTTTACCTTTTACTTTCACTGTATCAGCAAAGGAGGGGAGATGCAGAATAAGGAAGTCCCTTGTGGTTTCAATAATTCAGCACTCAGTGTTATCTCTGCCCATGTGACCACAAACAGAGGCCCTGAACATGCACTATAAATCACAGTACACATAAATAAACCATTCTATAGCTCTCAGCCTGGGTTGTAGTTATTGATTCCAGGGAGTGATCTGTCCTTACCCAACTTGCTGCAGGTTTCTAAAATAGCCCATCTGATGGGAATTGGAGATGTGGGTACCTTTCTTTTGTCCTCTGCCCAATATTAGCATCCCTAATATCTTCCAAAACAAGGATACTGGTAGGGGAATAGTGAGAATTTATCATCATAGCTAGAAACCTGACCTGTTATCTACAGTATTATGAATCTAAGGTCTAATTTAGGAAAAATTCAAGTTTTATGGCCACGTGCAATATAGTTTTCTCATTGAAATCATATCTGAGTTCAAGGTATGACTCTACCACTTGCCAGTCATATGATCCTGAGAAATTTCCTTCTCCAAGTCTCATTTTCTTAACCAAGAAAATGGCTCAAAAAGAGAAAGGTTCAAGTACCGCTTGGACTATTTCACAGATGAGAAAACTGGGGTTCAACAAGATAAAGTGACTTTTCAGGGTTACATATTGCTAACAAGTGATGGAGTTGGACTGTGAACTCAAATCTTTTGAATCTGAATTCAGCACTCTTTCCACTATACCATACTGTCTCTCACAGATTACAGTGAAAGTTCACAATGTGGAATATTGCCAGTGGAGTATAGGTCTAGATGGGATGTCATAGTGGGGAATGTGAGTCTTTCTCATTGTCTGGTAAAATAGATGAAGGCTAGGAAGTAGAGTCAAGTGATGGGTTCAAGCATTGGTTCTGTCTCTTATTATCTATGTGACCTTGGGCAAGTCAATTTCCTTTCTCAGTACCTCAGTTTCCGATTCTATAAAAATGAGCAGGGTGAACTAGATGATCTCTAAGGTCCCATCCATCTCTGATATTGTGTGACGTTCCCTGTATCCTCTGAAAAGGAGAACTGTCCTTTTAATAGAGAGGTAGAGAGACTAAGGCACAAAGAGCTCAGTTTCTCCTGCCTCTTCTCTGGCTATTTGTTTTTTTCAGACAATCATGCAACCTCTGAAGAATCAGATAAATCCCCGGGAGTCAAACCTGAGAAACTTAAATGAGTTCTTAGCTTGAGATTTTTGTGACCTGCGTCCAAAGGGAGAAGCCCTTCCTGAACACTGCCCTGTCAGGACCTTGTCTGGAACAGATTCAAAAACAATTCCCTTAACTCTGTGTTTGCCCTGCCAAAGATCAAACACCGTCTCTGCAAAAAAAAAAAAAAAAATCCACAGATTCAATGCTGAGTGACAGTGAAAATGGAATCGAAAGTACCATTGGGACCATGCAAAGAAAATCACACACACACACACACACACACACACACACACACACACACACACACAC
>NW_020947390.1:11560460-11575724 GCF_900497805.2 Vombatus ursinus | reverse complement strand
CACACACACACACACACACACACACACACACACACACACACACACACCAGGCATGGCTGACTAGCCACTGAACACAGACAGGGCTGGTGTCTCCAGGGAGAGGGAGCTATAGCCTCCTTTTCTCAGAGGTCTAGTCAAAGGCTGGTCCTGGAGCTATAGCCATCACATTCCTTTCTGACCATATATTTTTGAACATCTTGGGTTCTGGGTTCCAAAAGAGAAAATGACAGTATCTTCTTGATGTAAGCTCCTTCAGGGGAGGGTTCACTTTCCTTTCTTGTATACCCAACACCTAGTACAGTACTTGGAGCTTAATAAATGATCATTGATCTTGCAAAAGAAGAGATGCACTCAAGATGTAGGATAAGACATACATTTTCAGACACAACCATTGTAGGAATTTGTTTTCCTTAACTCTGCATTTTTGTTACAAGGACCTTGTTTATCTGCTATTTATTCTATTGGGTGTTGGGGTGGGAAGACAAAAGGGGATAGGAATATGATCACACACAAAAAAGAGAAGAAAGAAAAGAGACAGTTGTGGATGCACCTTCTTAAGAAATGCAAAGAAAATAACTAAAAGAAGGCTAGAAAGAAGCACTGACAAGCAGGATAGCTTTGAAAAGTGCAGGTTGAATTTATATACTTAAAAAGAAAAACAAACTACACATTATATAGATCTGCAGTTTCGTGTACAATTCTCTTTCTCTGTTCTACTATGTATAGGCAATGCCCATTGTCTTTGATGAATGGTTAGTTCAGACTAGAAGCAATTTTTTTAAAATAAAAATTTTGTTCTTACTACAGGGACAGGAACTATGAAATCATTTTATAATGGGTTGGGAAAATATCTGTACTAGAGACCAACATATTCCATTCACTCTTGAACTTTCACAGAAATCTATAAGAGACAGTATGGTATAGTGGAAAGAGTGTTGAATTCAGATGCAAAAGATTTGAGTTCACAGTCCAGTTCCATCACTTGTCAGCAATATATAACCTTGAAAAGTCACTTTATCTTGTTGAACCCCAGTTTTCTCATCTGTGCAAGTGGTACTTGAACCTTCCTCTTTTTGAGCCATTTTCTAGATTAAGAAAATGAGGCTTGGAGAAGGGAATTTCTCAGGATCATATGACTGGCAAGTGGTAGAGCCATAACTTGAACTCGGATATGATTTCAGTGACCTTCCGGCAGCTCCAGAGAGTTTAAAATGCATCCTGATGTGAAGACACTACAATCTGATTATCAACCATGCTCTGCATCATAGTAGAGGCACTATTCCATTTTTATTTCCTCCCTCCAATCACATAGTGTATGAAATTGTCCAAAGGATTATGCAGCTACTCCCATCTTGGTGGCCATTGCCCTAAATGGAGGGAGGAAGCAACCTCAGGTAATTTGAATAATCATCTCCAGTTGCCACCAGAGAGACTCACAGGGACTAGAGAAATGATTAGGTGGAAATTGAGGTTCTTTATAAAATTTTCACATCCATGATGAAGGTTCACTCAGAAAGGAAAAACAGTATCTAGGTGTAGGAGAGAAAGAGACCAAAGGATCTCAGAACTGTCATATCTCAACTTGGTATTAGTGATAAAGACATGAGAGACATAAAACATAAAAGGGTTCTTGACTCCTGGGTGAATGCTGAGGCCAGAGTTTGATGGGAACCATACTACAAAGCACAGATCCCAAACCATAAACCTTTCTTGTCTAGCAATACATTTGAGTTCTAATGTAAGGAGAATTGTAACTTCTGACAAGACAGGAAAACCCTGGAGTATTCCTCTTTTAGGATCAGGAAGGGACCCATGACATAAAAAAGATTTCTCTCTGGCAAAGGGCTAAAGACATTATGAGCTACACTGGTCAGAACAGCTGACAGATAAGAATCCCAAAGGGAGATGATGATAAGAAGAGGCACTGGGAACTAAGGAAGGAATTAGAAACTAAAAAACAGAGAGAAAACATCTGCTAGGAGTACTGACTAGTCTTTGGCTATAAGTGACTGAGGCCATGAATGTTTTGATGGGTGTTATTATTTTCCATTGTCTCTATTTGTTTTCTTTGACTTAAACATTATTGCTTCTTTGAGCTTTGTGAACTGTGTGCTTGTAAGAGGAGTTAGTGACAACAAACAAGGTGGTGTCACATAATTACCTTCTCAAATTTTTTGAGTGAGGACAACAGGCCAGAGAAGTAAGAGTTTCCCAAAGCGTACTTGGGCCTTAACACAAGAATTGTATATTGATTCATGAATGGAGCATTTGGAAAGGACAAAAATGTCTGACATAAGACTTACATGTTAATTCATGAGCTGATCATGTGGGTTCATCATCTTGGAATAAGAGGGTTCCAGGTATAACTATATATGGCATAATTGTAATAACATCTCAGTTATACACAGGTCACTTAATAGCAACCTCACCTACCCAGAATACAGCTAATAACCAGCTCATGAGTAAGAAAATTAGGTCTCAACAGTCAAAATTAATGTCACAAAGTCCATACACTAAAACAAATGTACTTTGTTCATAGGAAAGTCTCTCAGTCCTTAATTGGAGCCTACTTACTGTCACTTTATACACAATTCTAACAAATCTGATAATACAGCTTTCCAGAACAGGCAAATAAAAGTAGGAAAGGATGATGTCTAGAGGTGGGATATTAACAGAAATAAGCAATAGCTAACTGCAAAGAAAGAAACTATATTAATTATAGAACTATAGAAAACATACATCACTGATAGAATAGTCTAGGGCAGGAGTGGGGAACCTGAGGCCTCCAGGGCCTCAAGTGCAGCCCTTTGACTGAATCCAAACTTCACAAAACAAATTCCCTTAAAAAAAGGATTTGTGCTGTCAAAAAGCTGCTCCCAAGGACCTAGAAGGCTACATGTAGTCTCTAGGCCATAGATTCCCCACCCCTAAATCCTATAGATTTCAGTGGCTCCTGAGGATATAATTATATTACAACCTAGTACAGTAAAGCTTATAATGATAGTGCTTAGTCATTAAAATTTTTTATAATTTAATTTTTTAAATAAATTGTATTGATATCTTTTGTTTTTACATCACTAAAATTTCTCTCAATATCCCTCCACCCTCCCTTTTCCAGAGAGCCATCTCCTATAACAAATAGTATTTCTTTTAAAAAAGGAGGGAGAAGGGAAGAAGAGGGAAAAAAAATCAGTGAAACCAATTAATACTTCTAAAAAGCCTGAAAATATATACAATGTTCCACATCTATGGACTTCTCACTTTTGCAAAGGTGTGGAGTGAGGGTATCTTCTCACATCTCTTTTTTGAGGCCACGTCAAGACAGACAACTTATATTCACTGTATACTATTTAATAATTGGGAAGTTTGCAGTCCATGCTTTTAAAAAAATAGTTAAAATAACCAAAATTATTTTTCTTATAGAGGTAAGCATCAATTATCTGGAAAATTTAATTATCTAAACACATTTCCCAGTGATACTGATGAGGATAGGATCTAGACTCCAAAAAGGAAAAATCCGGGACTTCCCCCATCAACTGGCCTTTCATTGTGGCTACATCCAATCTCCTAATTATGTTACCCTTAATCTAGCCTACCTCCCCATGGCCCCAAGCCACTTCCCACCCTTAATCCTACCTAGGTTCCATTCTCCCATGGCCATGTGGTCCAGGTCCCTGGAGTTCTATTACCTCATAGACTACTTGGCCGCTCCTAGATCCCTCCCATAGTCTTTTTGTATTTAAGGTCCTTCTGGTCTCCATTAAGATGCTCAGATTCTTAGAATCCAGCCACTGATCAGATTTTTACAATCTAGCCAACAGCTCACAGGTGCTCAGATTTCTTAAGAGTCTGGCCAATATGGCAGATCTTTAATAAACCTTATCGTTGGCTGAAAGAAGGCTTGGGTAAATTCTTTTGGGCAGGACCCATGTGTCATGATTTCAGGGTTCCAGCAACCCCACACCTCTAGACCTCATCAATATCAAATAAATGAGTCATGATGTAAGACTTCCAGAGACTAAGACTTCCAGAAGTCACATACTCCATTCTCCTTCCTCTAAACCTAACTGGTCCACATAAATGGTGGTCTGTACACTTTGTAAAAGTATTAGGAAAGAAGATATTGTTGTTACTCCATCCAATCCTACCTCACTCCTTCCTTTTCTCCATGTGCCTGTTGCTCAGGGTTACAGAGCAGAATTGAAGTTTTTATAGGACCTGTCACACAAGAGGATTCAATTATGAAAAAAATCAGTTAAAAGTAATAAATCACTGGAAAATACATTTCAAAGTGAGGGGAGAGGCACAGAATAGAGTCGAGTATTCAAGAGAAAATGTTGGCCAAAGGCCAAAATACAGGCCGAAGAATATAATTTTTCTAAGGGAGGCAGTGTGTGGCTGCAAGATGAAAACCTTTCACTGACACGGATGAGATTAGGAGGAAAAGAGAGTGAGTAGCTGGAGCGGAGAGGGGGAGATAGCATTGGGGAGATAGCATCATTGAGAGAGGATCATGCTCTTTGGGGACTGATTAGGACAAAGCAGTGCAAGGAGAGAGCGGTATTTCATAAGACAAATAATAGATTGGTTAAAAGAACAAAAATTGAGTACGAGGTACACCTGGATTCATTATGCAGTAAAGAAGAGAGCAGAAGGACTCAGAAGAAAACTCTGCAGAAATCAGGAAAAAAAAAACAAAACCACCATCCAAATCAGACACTCTCCTGCCTGGTGGCTGGAAAGCCACCAGGGATGGCAAATAAGTATGCTTTGAAATTATATCCTCTCCTTATGGTATTTGTGTGTGCCTACCTCTATATATTTAAATGTCTAAATAATGTATTTAATATATCGGTGATATATTATATCGTAGATTCAATATATCATTGAAGCTGTGATCTCATCTATATGGGGACTTCCTCCAAAAGGGAAGGTCACAACCATTACATGGCTCCTGATTTTGTGAAGCTCTTGTCCACATTCTCCCATAAATCTTCCACAAACAATTGGTCTAATAGGCTTGAGGCCTGCCTCTAGGTCTTTTAATATCCTGGGGGTATCAATGATACACTTTCATTGTCTCCCTGTCATCCCTCACTCTCCCAATCTAGCCAGGGCATCACCCCGATTCAGGCCCTCATCATCTCTTGCCTGATCTGTCGAAATAACCTCCTAATTGGTCTTCCTTCCTCAGATTTCTCTCCACTCTCCATTACAGAGATGCCAAAGTGATTTTCCCACAAACCAGGTCTGACCATGTCATTCCCCTACTCCATAAACTCCAATTTTCCCTTAATACTCCTGAAAATAAATATAGGATCTTCTGTTTACCATTTAAAGTGCCATACAACCTGGACCCAACCAATCTTTCCTGTTTTGTTACACATTATTCTCCTTCACTCACTCCACAGTTCTGTCAAACTGGCCTTTTTACTGGTCCTCAGTTGTGGCACTATCTTTCCTTCATGCCTGGAATGTGCTCCTTCCTTATCTTTGCCTCTGAGTCCCTTGTTTTCTTCAAATTTGATATCTTCTATACGAAGCCTTTCCTATTCCCCCCAAGTTGTTAATATCTTCCTTTCTCAAAATTGCCTTTAATTGTCTTGTATGTGCATCTCACAATTCTCATACAAGGTATTTGAATACCTACTGACTCTGTGGATGGTTTGCTTTCTCCAACCTGCCCTCATGTTGACACATTTACATTTTTAGATAAAGACCAATTGGTTAAACTTCAGATTCTCTCAGAGACCTAGGGGTAGCCCTATTGAGGGAGAAATACACTCCTCTTGCTCACTGTTTTAGCTCTTGAGCCCCCACCAATGCACTTCCATTTACATAAATCAGTCGTTCATAACAATAGCATGTTTAGACCTTAAATACAACAATGTATACCCAGTAAGGCAAAATAAATAACATTACAGATGTTTATATTTTAAAAGCAAATTCAGGAATAATAAAATATGACATAATCCATACATAAGCCCGAATCACATTTAAGCACCAATATATTTAGGATATATGGGGTAGAGTAGAAACACACAAGAACCTTGAGAAAGCTGAAGGGAACAGTGGATAGAGTGGTAGACTTGGAGTCAGGAAGACTTGAATTCAAATCTAGCCTCAGACACTTACCATCTGTGTGAGCCTTAACAAATCATTTAACCTCTTGTCTGCCTCACTTTTCTTCATCTGTTAATGGGGATAGTAATGACACTTACTTCCCAATGTTGTTGTAAGAATAAAAGGAGATAATATTTATAAAGTTCTTTGCATATCTTAAAGTGCTATAAAAATGCTCACTTATCATCATCATCATTGTCCTATCTGAGAAGAATGAGGAAGACCCAATTTCCTCTTCTGTAAAAGGAATATCCCATGGTTGTAGTGAGAATCAAATGAGATGGTAACTGCAAAGTGCTTAGCAGTGTCTGGCACGTAATGAGTACTATACAAATGTTAGTTATTATTATTAGCCATCATTAATTCGCAATTCTGAACTGCAGGCTTTGATGTCTTTGGTCCATTCGGAAACAACTGTACCATACAAAGCCTTTTCTCTGCTGTTTATCTGCTGGTCCTCACTTATTGACAGCCAGCAAATCTTCTATTTTATACTTGAAGAGACCTGGTATTTGCAAGATCTTAACTAATAACCACAATTAAAGGGGGATTGGGAAATGGTTACACTGTTGAATTGCCTACCTTTAAACCAAAGACTTGTGAAGCTCATTAAACTGTCTCTCTCTGGACCATGCCAACAAACCTAGTCAGCCAGCTATTCACTCACTAGAGTTCTGCCTCAACCAATCAAATTATAGCAACCTTCAGAGGAAAACAGCTTGATTTAATTCTCTGATCAAGGCAAACAAGGCTTGCCTGTGCTTCTCTAACTGTGATTCCACATCATCCAATTAGATTTCAGCATTTCTTCCCATAAAAAAACAGCTGCCAAAGGGTCTTTCCTCTTTCTGGGTTTTTTTTGGGGGGGGGGTTGCCCCTTTCGAACTAGAGGGAGAAGCAAAGAATTATAGTTATTTCTGAGAGATTTTATCTCTTTCATATTCTAAAAGTTCTTAATCGACAGTAATAGAAACTGAAGCTATCTTCCAATGAGATTCAATGTTTATTCAGACAATTAAGAACTAGCATCCAAAGCTTTCTTGTCAAGACTTTTCTTGCTGCTGGTTTTTTCAAATGCCACCATGAAAGCTGCTTTTGACCCCCTGCTGAGTCGTCCTGCAAGGTTCTTTGGTATCTTCACCACATATCTTCACCCTTAGCTCCTATACTTCAATGGCTTAAAGTGGAGCCTTCTGATACCCAGTGACTCACCTTTCACACATGAGGTAATAACTCACCAAATTTCCCCTAAGAAATCAACTGTTCTTATTTAATCACACCTCAATCTCCAATAGTTACATGATTTTTGCCATAAATCTTAAAACTCTGACGTGCAAATGAGTTCAGGGAACGTAATGCCCTGAATCTCCAGCTATAAATTTTCAATGTGGTCCTCCCTCACATTCTGTGTCCTTGAAACAGTTTCTTTGTATTCCATTTTTCCAGCTTTTTCCTACCCCCTTTAAACCATCAAACCATTCACATGCAAAGGAGGCATCCCCCTACGTCTTTTATTAGCTAATTTGATTCTTTATATTTATGCCACAGTTCATTTTCTGTCCCAAACTTCTCAAATCCCATCTGAAAGTTGCTTTTACTCACATAAATATTTTAGTAGTTTTTATTAAACTGAAATCTTTTCCCTAATTCTTTGAGGCATCAAATAGATCACCTACTAGAGGCAATACCTTACATCAGTTACCAGTTGATCTAATTCTTTTTCTTTAAACAAAAGTATTTTTCTGATTCTTTCAGGACTAAACTGTTCCATATGAAAAGGCAGTACCTGAAAGTGATAGTCCCTTACATATACATTTGTATGTATCTATATCTGTACATATTGTCTCCCTTAAGTTTCTTGAGGGCAAGGATTATTACATTTTTGTCTTTGTATCTCCAAAACAGAGCAGTTCCTGTTGCATGATAGGCACTTAAGGAATGCATGTTGGTTGATTAATGCTTTTCCAACTATCTGTCTCTTGGAAAGCATGTTTTGTGCCACTTCTTACATACAAGTCATCATTAGTAATATGAAGAAGTCAACTTATGCCCACCATATAGATTTCAATTGCTTTTTGTATCACTCACTGTTTGGGTTTTTCAAAAATTATGATGTTCCATGATTCTCAACCCTGGAAGATCACCAAAGAAATATTAGTGCTAAAAACATGGGGTTTTTGTATCAGGGAGAAATCTAGTATTATTCTAAATACTGCACAATTTCCCAAATTCAACCCACTCTTTTCATTCTATTCAGTTCTAAGTCCAACTCATTGTCCATTGACAGTGTCTGTCCGAGATTTTTTTTATTAATTAATTCAATGGACTAAACAACAGGTATTTTTTATCTACTTTGTTTTTCTAAACGGTCAATCTCTTTTAAGATGCCTTGAATTTTACCAAGTAGGTCTTGTAGCATTCTGTGACCACAACAAGGATAATAAATCTCTAGTAAGAATTTCAAAGACAGATTTTCATGAATAGACTAATTTTTTAGTCAACACATGACTCAGTTACAATCGCCATGTCTATTCCCTACCATCTAAATACCTAGTGGCAAAACACATACAGTACATGTTCCCCAACAACCTAGGGAGAAAATACAATTCAATCCAACAAATGTTTATCAAGTATTTACTATGTGCATCACTGCTAGAATGTGGAGATACAAAGACTAATCACTGCCCCTAAAGAGCATATTGTGTTCTACTGGAGAATACTATATGTGACCAGAAAAACAAATGCAAGATAATTTTAGTAAGAAAGTCCCAAGGCAGCTAGGTGGTACAGTGGATAGAGCACTAGCCCTGGAGTCAGGAGGACCTGAGTTCAAATCCAGCCTCAGACACATAACACTCACTAGCTATGTGACCCTAGGCAAGTCACTTAATCCCATGGCCTAACCAAAAAAAAAAAAGAAGAAGAAGAAGAAGAAGAGAGTCCCAGCAACTGAAGAAATCAGGAGGCTGGCAAGAGGGGGAACTTGAGAAGGAATTATAAGCATGGTCACAACCTGGGCAAATGCACATTCAGTCAGTCAAGAAGTGTTTATTAAGTGCTTACTAAGTGCCAGTCCCTGTTCCAAGTGCTAGGAATTTGAAGAAACGCAATAATATTTGATCTCAAAGAGCTCACAGGCTAATGGGGGAGACAACATGCAAATAGCTATGCACATATGATATGCAAATAATTATGTCTATGTAATATATGTATAATGTAAATAGAAGGTAGTCTCAGAGATGGAAGCTGCAATGGTTAAGTTTGGAAAACAACAAGTTTGGCTTGAATGTAGAGGGCGTAAAAGGGGAATTAATATGAAATAAGCCTGGAAAGCCAGGATAGAGCTGGTTTGTGAAATGGCATGCTGAGGAATTTGTGCCTTCTTGTCCCTGTAGTAGGTTTTGTGAGCAGAGGGATGACAGCATCAATCCTGTGCTTTAGGGCTATGAGGAGGATGGATTGGAGAAGAAAGAAATTGGAAACCAGAAGATCAATGATAAGGCCATTACCTTGGTGCCAATAGGACATGACAAGGGACTAAATTGGATTCATGATTACATGAGTAAAAGAGAAGAGAAGAGAAGAGACGGGAGAGATGTAGATGCAAAGCAGAAAGAGGAAAAGATGGGAGAAGATAGATGGGGAAGATATGAAAACAAAGTTGGCAGTTGATCAAATAGGAGTTAATGATGGTTTCATGTTATGAATATTGATGACTAAAAGAATGGTGGCATCTTCAACAAAAATTGGGAACTCAGGAAGAGGATTGACAAAAGGATAAATTTGTTTTGAAAATGTTGAATTTGATGTGTCTGAGGGACATCAAGTAAAGATGTCTAGTAGGCTTTGATGATAGGGTATTGCAATTCAGAAGCAAGATTAGGACTGTCTATATAGATTTTGGAGATATCCCCATAGAAGCAATAATTGACCTCATGGCAGTAGATGAAATAATTAAAGAAAAAGGAGTCCACAAAAAAGAGTTTAGGGTTGAGAAGTGGCTTGAGGATTTAGAGTCAGATGCTCTGAGTTCAAATCCTGCCTCTGGCATTACCTCTGTGACTTTTAATGAATAATTAAGCATTTAGGCACCTCCTGTGTTCTAGGCACTGTGCTAAGCACTGGGAATGCAAAAAGAGGCAAAAGACAGTCCCTGCCCTCAAGGAGCTTACAGTCTAATGAGGAATAAGCATGCAAACAAATATATATACAACAAGTTATATATGGGATAAATAGGAAATAATTAAAAGAGGGAAAGCACTGGAATTAAAAGGGTTTAGGGAAGCCTTCCTGTAGAAGGTGAGATTTTGATTGAGAATTAAAGGAAGCCAAGGAGATCAGTAGTGGGAGTAGAGGAAGGTCAGTGTTCTAGGCATGATGGACAGCCAGAGAAAATGCCTGGAGCTTAACTGGAGCTTCATTGGTCTCTTCTGCAAAATGAGAGCATTAGACCAGATAGTGTTTGAGGTCTCCTCTAGCCCGATCTCTATGATATATTGATTTGTGCACTTCAGGAATGAATAAGGTCATCTCTGAGATCCATTTCAGTTCTGGATCTGCTGAGACTATGAAGGCCAATGTCACCTGTGCCAAGCCTCCCTAGAGCTCATTTGTCAGCATCACACTCAATTATTTTCTAATTTATTTTCACTTGTCTTATCTCTTCACATAGACTGTAGGGCCAGAACCACACCTTATCCCTCTTGGTGCCCCTGTCACGATGATAGCCAGAAATACTTGATGTTTAACTGACAGAGAGAGACTCAGTCTCTATATCATAACTTTCACACCAAGTCACAGCCTAAGTCACATCCTCAGACAGACAAATTATATGAGGAGCAGGAAGAATCTAGTTGCTTGCTTCAGAATCAGAGTCTTAGAGGAGAGTGAGGGTTGACAAGGTCTAGGATCTCTGCCCAACTCAGACTTTTTATGCAGAGTTACACTCAAGGCAGATTTGTTTGTTGTTTTTGTTTTTTGCCTCATTGGCCAAACAAAGTTAAGCTGTGAAGGCCCAGAACTTCCCTCCATTTTATCAGAACATAGCTTCCCACACAGAGAGCCTATTAAAAAGATATTTTGGTCCATAAAATAAAGTGACTAGGTTTGCTTAAGAACACAAACAGAAGAGAATTTAGATCCCATCTCCTCAGGCCTCCCTCCCTGACTCCCCACTGAGCAGAGAGGCTCGCAGACATCATGCCAATTGTGTTTTGGCTTTAATTTGATTTCCTAATCTTCCATATATTGTAATAGACTTGCAAAACATCCACAGATCAGTGTGCAGGGTATTGTATCTCTCCACCAATCAGGAAGGGTTCCTTCTTCTCTGGGTGCTCTGTTGGGCAGCAGGGGAGCGAGGGCAGACAGAGTTACCTCTGCTCGAGCTCAGAAACACCAAACAACAGAAATTAAACAGCCCCTTAGGAATTATTCAGGCTTTATCCCTTCACAGAAGCAAGTATCCAAATCCTCTCTTTGCTCTCTGTGGAATCAGCATTATAAAAGTGAAACCCAAAGGCCCTCAGAGGTTAAGGAAAAAAAAAAAGGTACAACTCCCTCATAGAGCTTATTTAAATCAAATAAAAAAATCTATCTGGTGGTGATTTAAGGAAGTACTGGAAATCAGTTCAAGACATAGTGGTCAACAGGTTTGGTGAAGGCCTCAGCTAAGAAGGGAGGGAAGGGAGAGTGAAAGTGAGGCCCCACTAATCAATAATCCCCAAGGGGGAATGGCAAGCTGTCCACCAAAACCAGTCAAGTCAAAGCAAGTGTCCCAGAAAACAAATGTAGATGCAGAATAGAATAAGGTCAGTTTGCATCCAAGGGAGAAAGCCATTCATATCTGAAGCCTCCTTCAAATCAGACCAAATAAGAGCCATTTAATAGGTGTGGACAATTTTCATTAGCAGGCCAAACACCACAGCTATCTACAGAGGCAAGCAGTCTAGAGACATCCCAGGATTAACCAGGAATGGGAGGAGAAAATCAAGGAACAAAAGGTTCTAAGGCAGAGGCTAGCTAGGCCCTCAGCTGTCTGCTAATAATGATGACACTATACAGAAGGGACATCCAGTATCTATGGTGGAACCGGACATACTAACCCTAACCTGCCCCCACATTACCTTGTTTTCAGTTTCACACCATGGTCTTAGAACTTAGATACGATGTTTGCATTGTATTAACATGCATTCATTTATATGTTCCAGAACTTAGCACAGTGCCTGGCACATAGTAGGTGCTTAATAAATGTTTATTGACCTACTGACTGACCCATTGCATAACGGATTGCATACAGGGTTTAGGAGTCAGGATTCCTAGATTAGAATCTTCTGTTCTCCCAATTATTAGCTAAATTTTTTTGAGCCTCAGTTTCTTCAGTTGTTACAATTAATACATTAGATTTGGTGATCTCTAAGGTCCTCAAAAGAGAACAATAATCTTTGCCAACATCATAGGACTGTTATGATTATCAGATATTCATCTCATACTTTACAAATGTAAGGTGCTATTATTATTACCAGACTACTTCTCCAATTTGACACTTACAAATTTGCAGGTAGATTCAGGGGCAGGGGTGGGGGGTGGGGAGGAAAGACTCCTATTTTATGTTCAAAGGGTGCTCTGTGGATCTGAACTCCTAAAACCAGAGTTCACAAGCCCTCACTAGTATGCTTACCTTTAATAGTCAGTCAGGAGACACAATTAACTCAGAGCAAAGGCGTTTATTAAGATGGAATAGTAAGAAAAGAGAGGCAGCTTAGCTTAGCTTAGTGGATAGAGAGGCAGCTCAAACCCAAGAAGATTTCGGGTTAAGATCTGCTTCTGACACACACTGGTTATGCGACCTAGGAAAGTTACTTAATTTCTCAATGTTTTAGGCAACTCTCTAAGACTAAAAATTTCAGCGAAGATACTAGCCTGCAGTGGTGGAGGAAGTTTCCTCACCTAGAAGTTCCCTAAACAAATTATATCACAGGTTCAATAACTTGCTTATGGTCACTCAGACAATATGTGTCAGAAGTGGGGCTTAAACTCATGTATTTTTAGCTTCCAGAATGGCCTTCTAGACTCGAAGTCACTGCTGATTGATTGATGCTCAATCGATATGAGCAGATTGGGGGAGCCTCCTGATGCTAACCTGACACCTCTGAAAAGTCGCTTATGAAGATTACCATCTCGCAGCCCTAAAGAGCCACAAATAGCCTCAAACCTCAGGCCTGAAGCACCACTACCATCATTATATAAGATACAGGCAAGCACCTTGTATATTTTCCTACTTCTCTTCTCACCGAGGCCAGCTTTTGTCTCAAGAGAGAAGAGTCTCCCAATGGCTCTTCTTTTTCCATGCTAGCCTACATCGTCATCGGTCAGTCTACTTGCTCTATAAAAGTGAAACCTGGCTCCATCAGAATATCTGAAGAACGGAAAATGACCAATGGGAAAAACTCCACCCTTTCTGTGGTGTAAAGGTCATTTTTCTAAGCACAAGCATCTACCAGTTAACCACGTGGGATTCTTAGCACCACAACAGCTTGGACAGAACAGGCGATGTCAGTGTGGCATATTGACGAGATCCGACATTAGA
Organism: Vombatus ursinus; assembly: GCF_900497805.2. Taxonomy (NCBI): domain Eukaryota; kingdom Metazoa; phylum Chordata; class Mammalia; order Diprotodontia; family Vombatidae; genus Vombatus; species Vombatus ursinus. The sequence goes on along the minus strand of NW_020947390.1, from coordinate 11,562,013 downwards.
ATACCAGGTTTTGTCTCCAGCCTCTCCTGCTCACTAACCATGTGACATAGGCGAGTCTGTTTATCTCCGAATTTCCTAGTCTATACAATGAGGAAGTGGGATGAGAGATCTCTCCATCCTCTTCCAGTTTTAACATTCAATAATTCGGTAATCCCTATGTACGGGAAAACAAAGCAGTTCAGTAAAAAGGGTACTGAATTTGAAGTCAGAGGTTGTTATTGTTCAGTCGTTTCCAACTTACTGCTACCCCATTTGGCGTTTTCTTGGCAGAGACACTGGAGTAGTTTCCCATTTCCTTTTCTAGTTCATTTTACAGATGAGGAAACTAAGGCAAACAGGGTTAAGTGACTTGCCCAGGGTCACACAGCTTAGTAAGTGTCTGAGGCCAGATTGGAATCGAGGCCCTCTTGACTCTAAGGCCATTACTCCATCCACCGTGCCGCCTAGCTGCCTCCTGAAGTAGAAGGACCCGACTTTAAATTCTACCTGCCACCTGTATGATGTTGGGCAGGTCCTCTCTGGGCCTCAGTTCCCTCATCTGCAAAATGATAAAGTTGTTCTGGATGACCTTTAGCTCCAAATCTCTGATTCTATTTTCACAAGTAGGCTATCTTCCTCGACACCGGTAAGCACCTCCTGGCATCTCTTTGTCTGAAAACTGAGATTGGCTAATTTAAGAACATAGCGGGGGACAGTATATATACCCTGCTCCACCTGACCAGGCCCTCTTTATTCCAACAGTAACCTTTGTATAACGAAAACCAGAACCTTTGCATTTGTAGAAGGTCTTTCCTCAGTGGCTTCAACTTGTCCTCTTTCCCTTCCAGTGTTTCTAGTGAATGTTTTTGGACGTTCTCTAGTCTCAGAGTAATTTGGACTGAACTAGATATGGAGAGGGGGGAGGAATCCTACAAACTGAAATTTGGAAAAACAAATGGAAAAGGGCACAAGTGTTCTTCTGTTGTCCAAAAAGATCCAACTGAAATAACTTACTACAGGAGGTGGGGTATACTGACTGAGCCCAGAGATAGTCCTAATTCTGATAGGATGAGGTTTTGTTGCTCAGTCCTTTCAGTCACGTCTGACTCTTCATGGCACCATTTGGGTTTTTCTTGGCAAAGATGTGATTTGCCATTTCCTTCTCCAGCTCATTTTATAGATGAGGAAACTGAGGCAAACAGGGTTAAGTGATTTGGCCAGGGTCACACAGCTAGTAAGTGTCTGAGGGTCAGATCTGAACTCAGGACTTCAGTCCCAGCCCTCTACCTACTGTGCCACTTAGCTGCCCCACTAAGAAGAGGACTGGGAGTCATTGACTGGGGCAGCCAAGTCTGGTGGTCGACAGAGCGGCCTATGGGGCCTTTTCGTATGCCTTATTGGTAGGGGAGTGTACCTGACTAACAAAGGAGCTGAAAAGGTGTTGAGTAGAGGTCCGGAGGCATGTTGGCCCTGGTTGACTCATTCCAAAATAGCTCACTTTAGTGAGGAAGCATAATGCATGCGCATACACACACACACACACACACACACACACACACACACACACACACACA
>NW_020947390.1:11554727-11560450 GCF_900497805.2 Vombatus ursinus | reverse complement strand
ACACACACACACACACACACACACACACACACACACACACACACACACACCAGGAAGCTCCCCAAAGACAAACCCTGTAATTTATCTTTTTTATCTTCTTTGTCTTGAATACAGTAAGTACTTAATAATTGAGGGCTGTCGCTGCTGCTTCTATGGAGACTTGGCTTCCACTCAGCATCAAGAATGAGGTCTCAGTGGGTTCACCTAAAGTCTTAATAGCAACAGTGGGAGACCGGCAACTATGGTGGTGTTGGCAGTGGGAGCAGAGCAGAATGATGGAGCCTCTAAGTCTTGATGAGAGAGAGACTAGGCAACCTTGACTTCCATTTGGGCCAGACACAGACTGTCAATTCACAGAACTAGTAGACCAGGAGGCAGTGGCACCTGAACAAAACAGCACCAAGGAAGATCTGGACCCTCTGGAGCAAAATGTTCAATTCTCCAGTTACCATGTTACTAGTTTGTTTGTTTTTTCCCTCAACTCCAGAACTGAGCTATAAAAGTATATTAGAATAATAACCACATAGGAGGCACGGTCCCATTAGATGGGAGAGTATTCTTGACTGCCTGTGTGCTTAGATAGAAGTGTTTTTTGCATTCATTATTGTAAGTAATAAACTTGTTCTATGTTTCTTGCCTTGATAGCCTCAGCTGCTTACAAGGGAATTAAAAGTCCTCAAGGGAGAAGCTAAAATAAGCCAGATTCTCATGTTTCCAAGAGACTCTTAGGTAGAGGAATGAGCCATAGAGAGTATTAAATTACTAAGAGGCCCCCTAAATGAACTCAGGCCCATGTAAGCCCAGAGCTTGAGTTCTTAGTGACAGTCCATACTCTTATCCTTCAGTTCTGATATAAAATTGATTTTTCCACAGTGACCACTTCCAGATAACCTAAGGAAGGAGAAAAGACTTCTCAGAATTGGTGCATGTCAGGAGAAAGGAATGCCCCATAATAGTTATGTCTCTTTGTGGGACAGATTCCAAGGCCGTTCATTCCCACTGGAAAGTGGAAGGTAAAGGAGAACTGTCAATGGACATGTTTTCGTAATTGCCTGTGCAGCACCATGAAGTAAACTCCTTTTGTCCATAGACCTCCACCTGAGCTAAGCCTTGAAGCTAAGATTGTTCCCATTATCAACATACAGTATTTACTAATGGATCCTGGGAGCACTTACTGTCTGTGGCCCTCATCTAAATTCGGTTCAACAAAGACTAGGTACCTACTATATGCGTGACACTTCGTACATGCTCCTGGTAGTCTCTGATTGATGTGAGATTTATGTGACAGTGTCTGATTTAACATTGGCCTTACTCTTCCTCATTGATAAAGCATTAGAAACATCTTGAATTGAATGTTCAACCAAATAAACATTTGTTCAATGTCTTCCAGGTACAAGGCATTGGTCTAGGCACTGGGCATGCCCAAAGACTTGTAAAATATGGCCCCAATATTCATGGACCCTACAATCCAATGAAGCAGATGAGGAATGCATACACATAATTATAATACAAGTTAAAGTATGACAAGTACATAAGAGGAGCACAATACACATACGTGTGCGCGCGCACACACACACACACACACACACTTCTCATTCATCTGTACATCCCCTATGTCTTTCACATAGTAGGTGCTCAATAAATAGTAGTTATTGCTGTTGCTCCTATTGAGACTTGACTTCCACCAAGAGAAGGGGGCTCTCAATGGGTTCACCTGAAAGCTTAGAAATCACTTCATCAGGCTCAAATAAATGCAGAAACCTATCACTCACATGCTGTTATTTCTTTCAGGGTCCTTGCTCATTAAGCTGTGAAGCTTTGTTCATTAAGTTAACTCCCACTTTCCTCTAACAAAAGAAAGAATATTTAAAATGTTAATGATGAGTTTCAAGTACGTGAAGGGATGTGTAGCGAAAGACAAAAAGCAGGTGTTCTTGGCAGCCACAGAGGTCAGAGCCCATTTCAGCAAGAAGGATGGAAGCAGATATTAAGAGCTTTTTAACTGTAAGGATTATGAGCCACCTAAATGTGTTACCAAGAAAGCAATGGAAAGGTTTAATAAGAGGGCCGACCGCCCTCTGCCAGGAATTGTTGGAGGGCTATCTTCCCTACAGAGAAAGGAATTGAGAAGTTTTTCTCAAGATATACTTCAGACTTATTTGAAGAAAAAAAAATTTTAGTCAAGACTGTTGATGACTGACAGCTCTCTACAGAAGATGAAATATATGACATATGTAATATGTTACAGACACATGCATATATATGCATATATGCATACATGTATGTTTATATGTATATATAAACAGAGTATACCAAAATTCTTAGTGCAGTTTTAAGCACAAAACTGCACTAAGAATTTTGGAACATCTTTTATATGTATATATTATAGACAGTCAGTGTAAATAGCAAATAGTGGTCAGAGAGGTACAGTGAAAAACACACTGAGAGGATCTGGGTTTAAATCCTGCCTCTGCCATTATCTGTGTGACCTTTAAGCAAGTCACCTCAGTTTCCTCACCTGTTAAATAAAAGGGTTTTGTCAATAGGTCAACAACCATTTATTAAGGACCTACTATGTGCCAGGCACATAAGAAAGGCAAAGAATGGTCCCTGCTGTTAAGGAGCTCACAGTGTAAAGGAGGACACAACATGAAAAGGATAGGGCTTCAGACCTGGAATCAGAAAGACCTGTGTTCAAATCTGACCTCAGGTATTTACAGGCATACCTCATCTTATTGCTCTCCACTTTATTGACCTTTTCAGATATGGTGTTTGTTTTTGACATTTACAAAGTTTGTGGCTACCATACATTGAGCAGGTCTATTGGTGCTATTTTTTCCAATAGCATGTGCTCACATCACGTCTCTGTCTCACATTTTGGTAATTTTTAAAAATATTTCAAATTGTTTCATTATTATTCTATCTCTTAAAGTGATCTGTGATCAGTGATCTTTGATATCACTACTGTAATTGTTTTGGGGGCATCACAAACTACACCTATATAAGATGACAAACTTAATAAATGTGTTTTCTAAACTACAGCAACTGGCTGTTCCCCTATCTCTCTCCCTCTCCTCAGGACTTCCTATTCCTTGAGACACAACAATATTGAAGAATATTACATAAACTTAATCGATAAAGCAGCAACAGGGCTTGAGAGGATTGATTCCAACTTTGAAAGAAGTTCTACTGTGGGTAAAATGCTATCAAGCAGCATCATGCGCTACAGAGCAATCTTTTGTGAAAGGAAGAATCAATTGACGTGGCAAACTTCATTGTTTTCTTATTTTAAGAAACTGCCACAGCTTCTCCAACCTTTAGCAACTACCACCCTGATCAGTAAGCAGACATCAACAAGCAAGACCCTCTACCAGCAAAAAAATTACGACTTGCTGACGGTTCAGATAATGGTTAGCACTTTTTAGCAATAAAGTATTTTAATTAAGGTTTATATATTTTTTTAGAAATAAATACCATTGTACACTTAAAAGACTACAGTACAGTGTAAATGTAACTTCTATATGTTCTAGGAAACCAAAAAAATTGTGACTTGCTTTATTGTGGTGGTCTAAAACCAAACCCATCATATCTCTGAGGTACGCCTATACTAGCTTTGTGACCCTAGGCAAGTCACTTAACCTCTCTTTGTGTTGGTTTCTTCTATAAAATGGGGATAATAATAGCACCTATCTCCCAAGGTTGTTGTGAGGAGAAATGAAATGATGATTATAAAGAGCTTGTTAGCAAAGTGCCTGACACATAGTAAATACCATATAAATGTTTTGCTTTTTTGTTTTTTTTTATGAAAACCACCATACACAAATAAGATATATGTCGCACAAATTAGAGGTAATCTTAGAGGGAAGGCACTAGCCTTTAGGGGAATCAGAAGAAACATCTAGCAGAAGATGGGATTTTATCTGGCACTTGAAGGAAGCCAAGATCTTGAGACAAAGAGGGAGAGAGTCCCAGGAATGGGTGATGGTCATTTCAGGGTCAGAAAATGGTATATATTATGTGAAAAACAGCCAGGAGGCCAGTGTCACTGGATTACAGGGTATGTGAGAGTGAGTAAAGTGGAAGAAGTGGTCAAGTTGTGAAGGGCTTTACACGATAGCAGATTTCATATTTGATCCTGAAGGCGATAGGAAGTCACTGGAATTGATTAAATAGAGAGCTATGGTCAGACCTGTACTTCAGGAAGATCCTTTTGACAGTTGAATGGAGGCTGGACTGGAGTAGGGAGAGACTTGGGGCAGGAAGACCAACCAAAAAGCTACCATAATAATGAGGTCTCATGTAACAAAGGACTGTACCAGAGTGTTAGCAGTGTCAGAGAAGAGGAGATGTTACAAAAGAAAAATTAACAGAATTTGGCTACAGATTGGATATGGATGGGGTTGGGTGCAAGGTATGAGACAGTGAGGAGTTAATGATGACAGCTAGGTTGTGAGCCTGGGTAACTGGGACAATGGTGGTACCACCAATAGTAAGAGGGAAGTTTGAAAGATGGTATGATTTGGGGAGAAAGATTATTAATTTGGTTTTGGACATGTTGAATTTGAGATACCTATGGGCCATCCAGTTCAAAATATCCAATAGGCAGAGAAACTAGAGATTAAGAGAAAAATTAGGGCTGGATAGGTAAATCTGAGAATGATGAGATTACCAAGCAAAATAAATAAAGAGAAAAGGGTTCAGGACGGAGCACTGGGGGATACCATTAGCAGGCATGACCCGGATGAAAATCAAAGAAAATTGAGAGTGATAAGACAAGCAGGAGATTAATCAAGAAAGAGTAGTGTCATGGAAACCTAGAGAGAAGATAGTATCAAGGACAAAGAGCGATTGACAGTGGCATGTGCTACAGAGAGGTCAAGAATAAAAACTGATAAAAAGTCATTATATGTGGCAATTAAGAGATAATTGATAACTTTAGTTTCAATTGAATGATAAGACTGGAATCTAGAATGTAGAGAATGAAAAGAAAGGAGGTCAAGGCATTGAGATAGATGGCCTCAAGGAATTTAGCCACAAAAGGGAAAAGAGATATGGAGTGATAACTAGCATGGATGGATGGATCAAGTGAGATTTTTTGAAGAAAGGGGAGACATGACATGTTTGTAGGCAGTTGGGAAGTGGCCAATAGACAGGGAGAAACTGAAGATAAGTAAGCAGGGATGATGGAAGAGAGAATCAGCTTTAGAAGACTGGATGGAATGGGATTATTTTGCATGTAAAGAAGTTTGTGTTGTCAAGAAAGGTCACTTCTTCTTGTGAGATGGGGTGAAGGAAGAGATAGTGGCAGAAGGCATCTTAGTGATATGAAGTGACCAGGAGGGGAGAAAAAGGAAGCCCTCAGCGAATGGCCTTAATTTTTTCAGTAAAAATATAAAGCAAGGTCCTCATCTGAGAGTTTTGGGGGAAGGAGGACTTTGAAAGGTTTGAGGAGGGGTAAAAAGGCATAGAAAAACCAATGTACTAAGTCAGATAGACATCCAGTTAGGAAAATGTAAAAGGATTGCCTTGCTGCAGTAAAATTAAGTAACATACATTTGTAGTGGACCCACATGGTTTTATGATTTACTCCATCTTTGTTCAGCAGCATATGAATCAGAGCAAAGGCAACGATGGTGGGAATAATCCAAGCCTTGCCCCATAAGAACTCACATTCCAATGAGAGAGACATGTAAATAACCATGTACATACAATATATATAGAGT